>NW_020837956.1:33558112-33605511 GCF_003676395.1 Aethalodelphis obliquidens
CCATGTCCTCAAGTCCATTCTCTACATCTCCGTCTTTATTCCTGTCCTGCACCTAGGTTCGTCAGAACCCTTTTTTTTTTTTGATTCCATATATATGTGTTAGCATACGATAATTGTTTTTCTTTTTCTGACTTACTTTACTCTGTTTTACAGACTCTAGGTCCATCCACCTCACTACAAATAACTCAAATTTGGTTTTTTTATGGCTGAGTAATATTCCATTGTGTATATGTGCCACATCTTCTTTATCCATTCATCTGTCAATGGACACTTAGATTGCTTCCATGCCCGGGCTATTGTAAATAGTGCTGCAATGAACATTGTGGTACATGACTCTTTTTGAATTATGGCTTTCTCTGGGTATTTGTCCAGCACTGGGATTGCTGGGTCATATGGCAGTTCTACTTTTAGATTTTTAAGGAACTTCCATACTGTTCTCCATAGTGGCTGTATCAATTTACATTCCCACCAACAGTGCAAGAGTGTTCCCTTTTCACTGCACCCTCTCCAGCATTTATTGTTTGTAGCTTCTTTGATGATGGCCATTCTGACTGGTGTGAGGAGATACAGTAGTTTTGATTAGCATTTCTCTAATGGTTAGTGATGCTAAGCATCCTTTCATGTGTTTGTTGGCAGTCTGTATATCTTCTTTGGAGAAATGTCTATTTAGGTCTTCTGCCCATTTTTGGATTGGGTTGTTTGTTTTTTTGACATTGAGCTGCATGAGCTGCTTGTATGTTTGGAGATTAATCCTTTGTCAGTTACTTCATTTGCAAATATTTTCTCCCATTCTGAGAGTTGCCTTTCCGACTTGTGTCTCGTTTATGGTATCCTTTGCTCTGCAAAAGCTTTTAAGTTTCATTAGGTCCCATTTATTTATTTCTGTTTTTATTTCCATTTCTCTAGGAAGTGGGTCAAAGAGGATCTTGCTGTGATTTATGTCATAGAGTGTTCTGCCTATGTTTTCCTCTAAGAGTTTTATAGTGTCTGGCCTTACATTTAGATATTTAATCTATTTTGAGTTTGTTTTTGTATATGGTGTTAGGGAGTGCTCTAATTTCATTCTTTTACATGTAGCTGTCCAGTTTTCCCAGCACCACTTATTAAAGAGGCTGTCTTTTCTCCGTATATTCTTGCCTCCTTTATCAAAGATAAGGTGACCATATGTGTGTGGGTTTATCTCTGGGCTTTCTATCCTGTTCCATTGATCTATATTTCTGTTTTTGTGCCAGTACCATACTGTCTTGATTACTGTAACTTTGTAGTATAGTCTGAAGTCAGGGAGCCTGTTTCCTCCAGCTCCGTTTTACTTTCTCAAGATTGCTTTGGCTCTTCGGGATTCTTTTGTGTTTCCATACAAATTGTGAAAAATTTAGCTCTAGTTCTGTGAAAAATACCATTGGTAGTTTGATAGGGATTGCATTAAATCTGTAGATTGCTTTGGGTAGTATAGTCATTTTTATAATGTTGATTCTTCGAATCCAAGAACATGGTATATCTCTACATCTGTTTGTATCATCTTTAATTTCTCTCTTCAGTATCATAGTTTTCCACATACAGGTCTTTTGTCTCCTTGGGTAGGTTTATTCCTAGGTATTTTATTCTTTTTGTTGCCATGGTAAATAGGTGTGTTTCCTTAATATCTCTTTCACATTTTTTCATCACTAGTGTATAGGAATGCAAGATATTTCTGTGCATTAATTTTGTATCCTGCTACTTTACCAAATTTATTGATTAGCTCTAGTATTCTGGTGGTGTCTTTAGGATTCTCTATGTATAGTATCATGTCATTTGCAAACAGTGACAGTTTTACTACTTCTTTTCCAATTTGGATTCCTTTTATTTCTTTTTCTTCTCTGATTGCTGTGGCTAAAACTTCCAAAACTATGTTGAATAATAGTGGTGAGAGTGGGCAACTTTTTCGTCTTCCTGGTCTTGGAGGGAATGGTTTCAGTTTTTCACCATTGAGAATGATGTTGGCTGTGGGTTTGTCATACATGACCTGTATTATGTTGAGGTAAGTTACATCTATGCTTGCTTTCTGGAGAGTTTTTATCATAAATCAGTGTTGAAATTTGTTGAAAGTTTTTTCTGCATCTATTGAGATGATCATATGGTGTTTCTCCTTAAGTTGTTAATATGGTGTATCACATTGATTGATTTGTGTATATTGAAGAATCCTTACATTCCTGGGATAGACCCCACTTGACCATGGTGTATGATCCTTTTAATGTGCTGTTGGATTCTGTTTGCTAGTATTTTGTTGAGGATTTTTGCATCTATGTTCATCAATGATATTGGCCTGTAGTTTTCTTTTATTGTGACATCTTTGTCTGGTGGTGGTATCAAGGTAATGGTGGCCTCATAGGTGAGTTTAGAAGTATTCCTCCCTCTGCTATAGTTTGGAAGAGTTTGAGGTGGATAGGTGTTAGCTCTTCCCTTAATATTTGACAGAATTTGCCTGTGAAGCCATCTGGTCCTGGGCTTTTGTTTGTTGGAAGATTTTTAATCACAGTTTCAATTTCATTACTTGTGATTGGTCTGTTTATATTTTCTATTTCTTTCTGGTTCAGTCTCAGAACGTTGTGCTATTCTAAGAATTTGTTCATTTCTTCCAACTTGCCCATTTTATTGGCATATAGTTGCTTGCAGTAATCTCTCATTATCCTTTGTATTTCTGCAGTGTCACTATTACTTCTCCTTTTTCATTTCTAATTCTATTGATTTGAGTCTTCTCCATTTTTTTCTTGATGAGTCTGGCTAATGGTTTATCAATTTAGTTTATCTTCTCAAACAACTAGCTTTTCGTTTTATAGAGTTTTTCTATTGTTTCTTTCATTCCCTTTTCCATTCATTTCTGAACTGATCTTTATGATTTCTTTCCTTCTGTTAACTTCAGGGGGTTTTTTGTCCTTTTTTCTTGAATTGCTTTACGTGTAAGGTTAGGTTGTTTATTTGAGATGTTTCTTGTTTCTTGAGGTAGGATTGTATTGGTATAAACTTCCCTCTTAGAACTGCTTCTGCTGCATCCCATAGGTTTTGGGTCGTCATGTTTTCATTGTCATTTGTTTCTAGGCACTTTTTGATTTCCTCAGCGATCTCTTGGTTATTAAGTAGTGTATTGTTTAGCCTCCATGTGTTTGTATTTTTTTACAGATTTTTTTCCTGTAATTGATATCTAGTCTCATAGTGTTGTAGTCGGAAAAGATACTTGATATTTCAATTTTCTTAAATTTACCAAGTCTTGATTTGTGACCCAAGATATGATCTATCCTGGAGAATGTTCCATGAGCACTTGAGAAGCAAGTGTATTCTGTTGTTTTTGGATGGAATGTCCTAGAAATATCAATGAAGTCCACCTTATTTACTGTGTCATTTAAAGCTTGTGTTTTCTTATTTAGTTTCATTTTGGATGACCTGTCCACTGGTGAAAGTGGGGTGTTAAAGCCCCCTACTATGATTGTGTTACTGTGGATTTCCCCTTTTATGGCTTTTAGTATTTGCCTTATGTATTTAGGTGCTCCTATGTTGGGTGCATAACTATTTACAACTGTTATATGTTCTTCTTTGTCTCTTATAATAGTCTTTATTTTAAAGCCTATTTTATCTGATATGAGAATTGCTACTGCAGCTTTCTATTGATTTCCATTCGCATGGAATATCTTTTTCCATCCCCTCACTTTCAGTCTGTATGTGTCCCTACGTCTGAAGTGGGTCTCTTATAGACAGCATATATATAAGTCTTGCTTTTGTATCCATTCAGCCAGTCTATGTCTTTTGGCTGGAGCATTTAATCCATTTACATTTAAGTAATTATCGATATGTATGTTCCTATTACCATTTTCTTAATTGTTTTGGGTTTGTTTTTGTAGGTCTTTTCCTTCCCTTGTGTTTCTTGCCTAGAGAAGTTCCTTTAGCATTTGTTGTAAAGCTGGTTTGGTGGTTCTGAATTCTCTTAAATTTTGCTTCTCTGTAGAGTTTTTAATTTCTCCGTCGGATCTGAATGAGATCCTTGCTGGGTAGAGTAATCTTGGCTGCAGGTTTTTCTCCTTCATCACTTTCATCACTTTCATCACTTTCATCACTTTCATGTCCTGCCAGTCCTGCCAGTCCCTTCTGGCTTGCAGAGTTTCTGCTGAAGGATCAGCTGTTAACCTTATGGGGATTCCCTTGTATGTTATTTGTTGTTTTTCCTTGCTGCTTTTAATATTTTTTCTTTGTATTTAATTTTTGATAGTTTGATTAATATGTGTCTCTGTGTGTCTCTCCTTGGATTTATCCTTTATAGGACTCTCTGCACTCCCTGGACTTGATCGACTATTTCCTTTCCCATGTTAGAAAAGTTTTCAACTATAGTCTCTTCAAATATTTTCTCAGTCCCTTTCTTTTTCTCTTCTTCTACTGGGACCCCTATAATTCAAATGTTGGTGCATTTAATGTTGTCCCAGAAGTCTCTAAGATTTTCCTCTATTCTTTTCATTCTTTTTTCTTTATTTGGCTCTGTGGTAGTTATTTCCACCATTTTATCTTCCAGGTCACTTATCCGTTCTTCTGCCTAAGTTATTCTGCTATTGATTCCTTCTAGAGAATTTTTAATTTCATTTATTGTGTTGTTCCTCATTGTTTGTTTGCTCTTTAGGTCTTCTAGGTCCTTGTTAAACGTTTCTTGTATTTTCTCCATTCTATTTCCAAGATTTTGGATCATCTTTACTATCATTACTCTGAATTCCTTTTCAGGTAGTCTGCCTATTGCCTCTTCATTTGTTTGGTCTGGTGGGTTTTTACCTTGCTCCTTCATCTGCTAGACTGTATTAACTAACCTGAACTATGTAAAATTTCATGTGCAAGATCCTAAGATGATTTTTTTTGTCTCTTTAGTACTCCAAACCTCTGTCTCATGATTGATCCTTTGTATGTCTGGGCCCCTGCCCTATCTATTATTAGGAGAGGTGACCTTTTCTTTTTATTAAGCCAGACCCCAAATCAGTGGCTTGGGATTATGTCAGATGGGATAACTCAAGAGCAGACAGAAGATTATCAGGCCAGATTATTAATGTAACACTGAGTTTTGGAAGGACTGCTGAGAGTTAAATATTAGACCAACGTTTCTAAAATTCTAGGTATACAAGACTCTGCTGATTGTTTTTTAAATTCTTTTTCCTATGGAAGTAGACCCTTACTAATAATGGCCAGAGTTGAGACATTATCCAGGCTTATTAGTCTTTTCATAAGTTCAAAGGCTTAAATAAGCTCAAAAAGTGGAATTTTAGGGTAGCAGGTGAGAGAGTTTTGTCAGGGAAAGGAATCTATTCAGCTCCTCCAGAATCTTGGCAGGTAGGCAGTCTATGTGGGAGACAAACATTAGCAACAGTTCCGATTATTGTAATAACATATTTTCCACCCAAACAGCCTTTTCCTTAGAGCAGAGTTCTGATTCGATAAATATATTGGAAAACTTCAGTTTTCAAATGGCAGGTGAGTCTGTGTTCAACTTCAGACAAAATAGTCCACCATAAAATTTCTGTTGACAGGCCTATGGGCAAAGTAAATAAGCTCGATAGCACTGAGGACAGCAAGGGTGTTATTGGTCTGTGACAACTCATGGCTCCATCCTCTGGAATCTGCTGTGCATTTCTACTTATAGTGATGCATTTCTACTTATAGTGATAGCCTAGAGGAGCAAATGGCAGGGGCACTATTTGGTTTGCTAGAGCAGAGTTATTTCTCCAGAGTGCGAGGGCCCTCTGGTGGGTATTTTCCCCCTAGCCTTACAGATGTTCTAAAGACAAAGATATTAAAAATAAAAATAGCCAAATTTCTTTTGTATAATTTTATATTAATCTCTCTGTAGTTAAAGATCATGCTGTTGTATGATGCAATACACACAGAGACACAGACACAGACACACACATACACAGAGGCCATGAAGTCAAGAGAGCTGGCCCTATAGTTCTGGCTTGGGAACTTTCTAATCTTGGCTAAATCATATTCCCTTTCTAGTCCAAGTTTTGAATCTCTGAAATTAATTGGTAAAGTTCCATGTCCCTTCCAGTCCTAACCTGCCAGGAGATATTAAATTTACGATAGTTCATCTTTCAAATAATCTATTTCTGTAGCTTTCAGACATTTTTTCTATGTTATCACTCCAAGCCTTTGCTCTTTAAATATATATTAAGAGCCAATTTTGCCCATAAAGAATTAACTGTTACTGGAATTTCTTTTCTACCATAAAAAAGTAGAAACTGGTAAAGCAAATGAGACAAATTTTCAGACAGGTAACAGGCAGGTTAAGACTGGTCCATGAGTGAAGACTAGTGAACAATGTGAGTCCTACGGCTGCATCAACTTGCCACTGTCTGGAGATGGGGCAAAATAAACAGAGATGGAAAACTAACAAACAAATGTAAACAAAACAAAACAAAAAAAACAAAGCAGAACTTAGTTAATCTTGATAAATTGAGGAGGAAATATCGGAGTTTGGGGAGGATAAAGAGGTGGCCAGAATATGTGGAATAGAGTACGAAAAATGTCGCAGACAGGGACAGTGACAGAGGAAGCATAGACAATGGCAATGAGGTCCCTTGATGCTTTAAGTTCACAAAGTGAGAAGAAATGACCCAAAACCAGAAAATGAACTACTGCCAAAGAATAGACAAAAAGAAAAAAATGAAAATTCCTGGAGTTTAAACTAGGCTGGGAATATTTTTCAGTGAAAGAAAATAGCCTCTACCAGCCAGGGTGGAAGAAACTTGAAATGTTTGGAACACTGAGTAGAATCCACAGAAGGGGGTGCTCTGAAGTAGTAGGGTTATAATAACACTGGAGGAAAAATTGTTCCTGGCCAGCTAAGAGACATCTTAAAAGCAGGCTTCTAATTGGTTAAAAATAATGTATTTGTACATCAGAACAAAATCTGAATACATTTTTAAAAATCACAACAAAAGCCAACCATCCTCAGCACGAAATATACAATATTTGACCTCTAATAAAAAACGACCAGATATCGGGCTTCCCTGGTGGCGCACTGGTTGGGAGTCCGCCTGCTGATGCAGGGGACACGGGTTCGTGCCCCGGTCCGGGAGGATCCCACGTGCTGCGGAGCGGCTGGGCCCGTGGGCCATGGCTGCTGGGCCTGCACGTCCGGAGCCTGTGCTCCACAACGGGAGAGACCACAACAGTGAGAGGCCCGCGTGCCGCAAGGGAGAAAAAAAAAAAAAAAAGACCAGATATGCAAATAAGCAGGATACTATGACTCATAACTGGAACAAAAGCAACCAATAGAAGCAGACTCTGAAATAACAGAGACAGTGGAACTAACAGATAATAACTTCAAAATAGACATTATGAAGATAATTCACAGGTTTAAAAATCTATAGGAAAAGTTGAACAAAATGAGAAAAGAAAGGAAGCATATAGAAAAAATCCACATAGAAGTAATTAGGGTGTCATAAGCACTGAGATGGCATTTTAAAGTAATAGGTCTTGATTAAATGACCTAGAGAAGGTATTTAAAAGAAAGAAGAGAACATAAAGTATTCTTCCGATGAGCTCTGGGCAACCGGGATTGCACAGACCAGAGACTGAACGGGAAGGTCTGGATAGAGCTGAGCACAGTCAGAAGAGGGTGGCAACACACAAACGCAGAAAAGAAAGATTTTCGGGAAAGGATTAGCCTTCAGTAGAAATGCTGCTGAGAGCTTGTAATGAGGGCAGAGAGGTGATCCTTAGGTGTGGCAAACTGGAAGACATTAGTGACCTTGACAACAAACATTTCAGTGAAGTAATGAAATAGAAATTGGAAAAGGAAGTGGAGACAATACCTACAGGGAACGCCTCTGTAAGAACGGGAGGGATGTGTCCTTTGGAGGAATTTTTTTCCTCTGATGGGAGCAATATCTGAAGAACTTCACAGTAGATTCCCTCTCTCTCACAGCACCTTGATGTTTAGTGCACACATTACATCCCAGCTGGTCAGCCACTGACCCCTTACAGCGCAGAGGAGCCTG
The DNA here is from genome assembly GCF_003676395.1 of Aethalodelphis obliquidens. Taxonomy (NCBI): domain Eukaryota; kingdom Metazoa; phylum Chordata; class Mammalia; order Artiodactyla; family Delphinidae; genus Aethalodelphis; species Aethalodelphis obliquidens. The sequence goes on from NW_020837956.1 coordinate 33,566,119, forward strand.
TCTCCCCAGCGCTACATCTTTGGAGGGTGCTTACAGCCCTCCCAGTTCTAGCCTGATGGCCTTCGGAGCACAGTGCTATTAATTCTCTCTTGAGGACCGAAGATCCAGTACAAGGACACAGGTCCACAGGAGCTACCTTAATGAATATTAAGGGTCACTGCCTCTTTAGTAAAAGCCTTCTGTGGTGGCGTGGAGCCAGCCTGTCCCTGTGCTTTGGAAGTATGTTCAGGTTGTAATGACGTAAAGAATAAATAAGTTTTATTTCTTCCAATAATTCGATGCCAGGGAAAACCCTTTGTACTAGATGGGGTCAGTGAAACCAAAACCAGATTTCCAAAGTCAAAATATTGAGTACTCAATGTTACACTCTCTCCGTGTTAAACACCTTCATTTTTTATTTTTTTACAAATACCCCAGTGTTCTTTAATCTGACCACCGCTCCAGCATGTAATCAGCAAAACCACGCTGCCATGGGGGTCCCTCATGTCCCTTTATCTCTCCATCTTGAGTTCTCATTCCTACTGATCCTCAGGCACCTTTACTCCCCCCTGACGGGCACAATGATGCTGATCTACCCCTGAGCCAGCCAGTTCCTCCTTTATGTTTCCAACAAGTTCAGCCCACATCCCTAATCATGGAGCGGCACTGAGCCTTGCCAGCTGCAGTGTTCTATTTCTGACCCTTTGGATGGAAGAGGGGGTGGGTTGTGGGACTTCACATCTACACATCTTGCTGTCATGAAGCCATAGATGCCAGGAGCAGGATGGGAACATGCCAGGTAGTGTGCAAGTTTCTCTATACATGATCTCATTTAAATTTCCCAAAACTCAGGGAGGAAAATGGTAGCATTTTCATTTATGGAGAAGGGAGCTGACTCAACCATTTCATGTAATGAGACCAAAGTTGACAAGCTAGCTAGTCGGGAGCAGACAAGAATTCAGTTTCATTTTTGTCTGACTAGTTACTCTGTTTACTTCCCACTGTTGCAATACCACTTTCCAGAAACATGCCACCAAGAATGCCCTCTCACAGGGATATCTCCCTCGATTGTTCTTTTCACCCATCTGGGCCTCACATTTGCTGTTGTTTCTCCCACTGTCTGCATACCCGTCAAGTTCCCGTTGGGCAAGTCTCTTCGAAACCTTTTCTGACACCCACCCCGAGGCTACATCGCGAATAAGTGTTCCTTATTCTTACAGGAGATGTACCGTATTTGCAATTTGTCTGGGCCTTCCACGCGGGGTGTATGGATGGATGAATGCACAGGTGCCTGAGCAAGCAAGTAAGGGATCGACCTTTAAAAATCTCAGAATGGATGATTCATAACCTGGGGCCTCTGCACACGTAGGCAAAGGCCTAGCACGCCAAGGAGTCCCGAGAGAAGTGTCTTTCTCTAACCCTGGACCAGGGGTAACAGCGCCCTCTGACCAGGGGTTATTTATACATCGCGCCTGTCATACAGAAGTGGGAGTCTTCACTTACAGCCTCTCCTCTGGCTGTGCTGTTTCTGCCTTTTGGTTGCATCCCTACTGCTCCACCAGCAATTGAGGAATCCTCCCAGTCTTCAATTGAGTCCTGTCAATTTTCTCAGGTGACATTTGCTGCTTTTCTCAGGACTTCGGCTGCATTATTAATGACTCTCTGCCTTTGCTGCTTGAAGTTCCCTGGCTCCTTAATATCTGCCACTTTCTCCTTTTACAGAAACATCTCAATCCTGTCACTCATACCTAGTACCAACTCATCTTTAACCTTTTTCTTTTTTCCTTCGGGCCTTGAAACTCTCTGTGTCCTTCTCTCATAAGTCTCCGTAATTATTTCAGTCTGAGTCTGGCTTTGGTGTATCCGAGCCTTCCTTGGCTAGGAAACAGCTGTCTCTGTGTCTTTAGCCCATCGCCTTCCTATCTCAGTTCACTCCTGACTCAGGGCATCAGGGAATCTGTAGTCAAATAAGTTAAAATTCTGAGCCCCTCCAGCCTGACTTTTGCCAACTCACCCACTTTTTATGAAACACAAGTAGTACCAGGGTCTGTTCCCCACAGAGTTCAAGAATTAAGGTTTGGATTTCAAACAGTTGTGGAATGTCTACCCCTACCCTATGGTCTTTGCCATTAGTCTGGCTTTTCTTGGTGTATTGTACACATTTCTGTTTTAAGAGCATCACATCATATATAGCTGATCTATATTCAGCTGAGACACTAAGAATGTTTTTGGATTGTTTCTGGATTTGGTAACTTCATCAACCTCTTTTAAATATTTCAGACGCCCCTTCACATCCAGTACTTAACAACTGAGATCTTTCCCTCATCCTTAGGGTATAGTCTTGTAGACTTGTATTGATACTTCCCCGTCCTGATTTGGGAATGAAGCCAATTTCTTGGATTCAATAATAAATAGTGTTAAGGACTGTAGGAATAGGGTGCATATGAACAGAAAAAAGTTTGAGGGAAGCGTATGGATTGTCAGATGGGCTACATTCTCTGCTATGGTGTGGCGAATGTCCTGTGAGGGCACCTGCATGAAGAACTATGCTGGCCTGAACAGGTAAAACAGGTGTGCCAGACGCACTGTGAATAAGATAGATAGAGTAAGCAGTGGGGCTTGGAGTGCATGGCTTCAGGAGGTGATGTCTGTATATACTGAGCTTGGGAGATAGTTGTCTGCAGGCAGAAGACAAACTATTTGAGAGAAAATGTAAAAGTTACAACTGAGTTGATCTATTTGCTACAAAGGACTGATGGATTCATTAGGGATGTGATGCCTGTGATTGGTAATGTAAGTGTTTGAGTTCATGAGTTTTAAAATAGGATTATCTGGATTGACTCCATACGCTTCTGCAAATTTTTTTTTTTTTTTTAACTCTAAGAGAACAAGGTCTATCCCGGGAGAGGGCTTTGGGTTTATTTCTGATCTCTCTTAATCACTGTGGCTTCCAGTGCCACATGCACATGAGAGACTCCAAATTCTTTATGTCTCTTGAGATCTCCAGATCCATGTCTGCAACACCCTGCTTGATGTTAATGACACAGTCTGACCTCTAGGAAAAGCACAATGTTTTCCTTTCTCCTTCGTGAGTGACCCCCAAGGAGTAGGGATTTCCTAACAAAACAGAGTTGAACAATTTTTGTATAAAGTTTGGCTTTGGTAGGAGAGTTATAAATGAGCCTTGTGCAGGGGAAAGGCGACTTTCTCTTGAACTTGGCATCTTGTTCTTCCTCTAAACACAAGATAAGTAGGAATCAGAGGATGGGTGAGTTCAGGATGTGCCCTACACATTTGGAGCCCAACAAGTTTTACAGGCTTTCTAACAACCTCACAAGTCACGTGTCTGCTCCCCAAACAAACTTTCATCTCAACAAGTCTGTTCTTTTCACTATTCCCCTAATTCATCTTTCTTTAACAAATCTAGATCCCTTCTATGGACAGAAATTCTAGTTTTTCCCTAAGGATTGAAAAGAAAATGTCTACTACTATAGAAAGCTTCACTTGCTTTGAAAATGATAAATGAATAAAAATAACATTTCTATATTTAATTAAGTGTTACATTCACCTTGCATGAAAAGAGTAGAAAGGAGAGGCTAGTAAGGAAAAATAAATCATTCTGAATACAGGATGCATAAAATAGACCCAAATTATACAAATAAACTGGGACTTTCAGTGTCAGGGTTGAGATTGTTAAACACTTTGACGGAACTAAGGTGGGACTGGACATAGGGTAGGGGTGGAGATTGTCTACTTTAGTCAAGTGTAAGGTAGTGAATTCAAGAAGTAGCTCAATAAGTATTCATTTAAGAAGTAGCAATACATAATCAGCATTCTGTGTTCTGTAATTTAACTATATATATATGATATATCGTTCTGCACTATTTTGTTTAACTATTGATGTATACAGCCAGCCTTCCATGTCTACAGTTCCACATCCATAGACTGAACCAAGCTTGGAACAAAAATATTTGCCAAAAAACTTCCAAAATTTCCAAAAAGCGAAATGTGAACTTGTTGTGCACCTGACAGCTATTTACATGGCATTTACATTATATTAGGTATCAAGTAATCTAGAGATGATATAAAGAATACAGGAGGATGTGCATAGGCTATTTGCAAATATTACACCATTTTCTATAAGGGACTTGAGTTTCTGCAGATTTTGGTATCCAAGGTCTGGAACCACAAAATTTCACTTCCCCTTTTGGTCTTTAACTTTGCTTAATAGGCATACATTTCAAATTCCGTTTTCGAATTAGCATGTCTAATGTTTACTTATCCTCATGTATTCCTCTGACATGATAATGAACAATATTCTATCAGTTCCAGCAAGGTCCCCTTCATAAATGCCCAGGAGATCGCCCCTCTCTCATGTCCATGTGGTTCAGGTCTTTCACGTTTAATCCATCATCCCCACATTGACAATAAATATAGTTGCAACATAAATATTAATAAAAAGGATTGGAGACATTTATTTTATCCCATCCCTTCTATTGCCATTTTATTGTTTATGAGACTAATGTCTGACCTTCCTTTTGCTCAGTGATACAATTTCAGGACAGATAAATACTTCTTCAGTTTTTCAGTGGAGGTTCACGTTGGGAAGAGAATAATTATCACTAGCATTTATTTTAGAATTTACAAAACCAATTATGGAAAGAAGCACTTGTTTGCACTTTCATTTGCTTCAAATAGTTTTTGGCTTTTATTAAGGTCTTGGGAATTTTGTGGCTATGAATTCACCAAACTTTCAAGCATATTAATTTTGAGGTTAAGTGATCTTCAGAAGACTGTGAAAAATGCTTACTGTGAAAGGTTAAGGGGGTGCTTTTATTAACCTAATGGACAAAAACAGTGAAAGGTCTTACAAATAAAATCACAGCACTATATAACTTGGATTGTTTTTTTTTTAATGAAGAGGGAATTATAATTATTACTATTATTACCAAATAAAGCACAGGAACTAAAAGAAGTGTTCACTGGTAGGCACATCCCCCAGTAGAGAGAGGTGGCAGGATAGAGTCTTTCATTCCATAACTTCCGCTCTACTCCTCTCCCTCCCAGGATCTCCCACTGATTCTTCATACTTTCACATGAAGCTGGTCCTCCAGGAAGAAGTGCATGCTGGGAAAAAATGCTGCTGCCCCTTCTCTGAAGTTCTGACTCTAGCCTGGAACAATACACCTTTTTCATAGTACAGCTTTAGTTAAACTCTTATAAGCCAAAAGAATTTATTATAAATAGTTAATATATAGGTAATCATTTGGTCTCATTTTGCCTTCAGAGTTGAGAAGAAATACAAATTTGCTCATTTTCAATAACTGTTATTAGAAGAAAGCAAATATAATTGTATTGATCTGGTCAGCTAGAGATGTCTATAAAATTGCTTTAGTTTAGAGTGTCTAAACTGCCTTTACCCTAATATAAGAAAATACAAACCTTTAGGATCCTCATCATCCCCTACTTTAAAAAATTAACCTGTCTTCATAGAAAGTAAGAAACACCCCTCTGGTTTGGTTTTGTTTTGTTTTTCCTGGAACAATCTTGGGAGAGACGTAATATTCTTCAAAGAGTTTAGAAACTGGTTCAGTCTTTTTCCTATACTTTTTTCGTGTGGTGATACTAGGTGACGGTGTTGAGGAGTACTGGTCCGATATTTTATAACATCCCTCAATTGAGATTTGCTTGATTTTTTTTAAATGATTACACTGGAGTAATGTATTATAGGGAGAGAGACTAACAGAGGTAAAGTGTCATTCTCATCACATCGTATCAAGGGTACATACTACATATAAGACTTGTCACTGTTGAGTTAACCTTGATGGGTGCTCTTGAGGTTTGTTAGGTTTCTCAATTGTAAAATTACTCTTTTTTTCCCCTCCCTTTCCATATTGCACTCTTTGGTGAAAAGTCTTTAAATTGGGAGAAATTTGCTTCACTTCCCTGAAGGCAGGAGGACTTACATGGATTATTTGGGATTTTTCTACATAGGAAATGAGTCTATTCTCCTCCACTTATTTATTTATTCAATCACTTATCTACCTCTGCATGGACTCATGAATATTTATTTTATACTCTGGGTTAAAACATTTATAACATTTTAAATTTTAGAGTAATTTTAATGAGTAACCCTAAGGTGAATCTGTACATAAAAGCTTGATTATTTTCTTACTAACAAAAGATTTTGGGTCTAACGGTAACAAATTTATTAAGGCTTTTGATACATTTTTCCGTATTGCCCATCATAAACGTTATAACAATTTCCATTTTACATTTAAAATGTTGTCTCCTAACCATTCATAAAGGGCACGGAAAGTATCTTTCCATTCTATATCCCCAACAGACATATCTCAGAACTTTTCACATTTTAGGGACACTACTTATGAAATCCTCTGTCATCTAATGCATTGTACATTTTGCCTTTATCATCAGCAAGACCTCTATCTATCTGAACTATTTCAGGAATGGCATTTAAGCCTCATCATCTGGAAAGCACTTGATAAAAATGAAGCCCTCTGGGTTGAATTCACCTCCTGCTCTTTATTCACTTTCCTGCTGAAGATATGTGAGCTGGATAGAGAAGGTGATGGACAACTTTATCAACTGTACGTATCTAGCAGTGGTCAACACCAGTGCTGGCTGTGTTACATCTAATTGTCACGACAGTGCTCTGAGTGAATGTGATTGCTCCTATTTTGCAGGGAAGGAAACCAGTTCCAAAAGGTTAGGTTGCCCAAGATTACATATTTAGTTCAGTATTAATATTAATGTTGTGTTAATGCTTTATACCAAACGCCATGTTTAATCTTCCCACAACCCTGCAGAGTATTATCCTCCATTTACAGACATCAAAACAGGAGTTTAAACTGTGGAGAAACTTGCCTGAGGTAAGCAAAGCTGAAAACTAGTAAGCTGGTTTTCCAGTTTCCATCATTTTACTTCAAATCCATGCTGTTCCATGTGGTGTAGATAATAGTCACAGATAAATATGGATTTGCATGTATAATTTATGCATCTTATATTTGGCTGTACCACTGTGAAATCTTGTTTGGAGAAAAAGGTATAACAGGAAGCATAGAAGAGCATCATAAGATAAATAAGTGGGTAATGCAGAGTTTGATATAGAAATAAATTCTACGCTCTGTGTCAATATGTCACTCACGTTACTTTAATTCTAAACACTTTCTTCCTAATCCTATTAAGGATAGGATTTAAGTCACATCATACATGCAAATTTAGAAATGCTGGCCCAGACTACATTATCTATGAGGTTAGAACCCTAGCCTTTGCCTAGACTTATGCCAGAATATTTAATAAAGTCTCTAGTTTTGTCACGTACTGGTTTATAAGCCCATGTCCCCTTGCTAGAGAGGGGAGATTTATTTTTTTAATGAAAAATGCTATGGATTCAGACAGACACATTTTTAATTGTAGTTTACCTCTTATTTTCTGTGTGCATTTGGTCATAACCCATGCTCTCACTGAGCCATAGCTTTTCTATTAAAATGTCCTGGCACTGGACTTCCCTGGTCGTCCAGTGGTTAAGAATCTGTCTTGCAATGCACAGGACGCTGGTTCAATCCCTGGGCTGGGAACTAAGATCCCACATGCCGCAGGGCAACGAAGCCTGCGCCACAGCTACTGAGCCTGCTCACTCTGGAGCCCGCGCGCCACACTAGAGAAAGGCCTGTGCACCGCAACAAAGAGCCTGCATGCCACAACAAATAAAAAGATCCCGCGGGCTGCAGCTAAGACCCCAGGCATCCAATAAATAAATATTAAAAAAGAAAAGTCCTGGCATTAAAAATAGTAGAGTAACCCCATTATTACTCTATTCAGTATAATTAAAACATGTAGAAAATAAAAACCCGGGCACAAAAAATAGAATAAATTAAAAGAAAATGTTCTCAACCCATAAAGCAAATTTATGAGTTACAACTGCAAATTCCTGGAATGATTCCCTCAACATGAGGAAGCTTGTAAAGAAACAACAAACATTTCTCAGACCTCTAGTTGAATATGGATGGTGATAAAAGTAAGGATCTCAGGAAAGGTTCATCCAGTAATCATGTGACCAGAGCAAGGATGCCCAGGACTGTGAGACAACATACAGAAAGAGGAGAAAATGCTTAAGACTGTACATCGCAGGGGGAAGAGCGTTGTGGCTGAAACAATGGCACCCACATTTTCCAAGACCTTGTCCCAGCTGTTTGAGGCTGCTATAGAAGTCAGGTGGGATTGATGATGGTATATGAGTAGAGTTCAGTCAGGAGAGACACTACTCCCCATATTCCAGGGCTTACATTAATATTGAAGAAGCACTGTTGCCCTTGAATCTAGGTTTCAATCAAGCTGCTCCCATTAACTTTTATTACAGACTGGGCAGTCTACCCATATTAATAAATGCACACTGATCCGAATTTGGATTCCCTTCCCCTTCATCAAGTTCCCTTAGAATACATCCTGATGCATTTCCCTCAGGATTCTACATATATGAATGGCAAAATATCGCCACGCGTTTTTGTGTATGATAACTCTTCTCAGACTGTATTTATGCTCCTTGGGAATCCACTTGGGATTTGAGCCTGACATTGGTTTTGAAGCAATGAGAGGTGTGGATTTGGGTTTAAGGCGATTAAACTTGCCTGTGCAAGACAGTTATCTCTGAGAAGTTTATTATTAAGATCATTAGTCGAGGGGAAGCAAATCTACTCAGATAGGGAGACAGATGTCTTTTTGTTGTTGTTTTGTGTGTGTTTGATTCCTTTTGTTTTGTTTTTTCCCTCTGGGACTTGGGAATTTATAATCCCAATCCTAATTCTTAAAGTTCCACTGATTCCTGATAATCAGAGACCTGGGGAGGTTATGAAATCCATTTACATTGTAATTCAGCCACTTGTTGGAGAAGACTTTGGATTTGATTTCCTGAGATATTTGCCCTATAGCAATATAGTAGAGCTGTCATAGAAAATGTCTATTTTCTATCCATGCCTGGAGCTGAAATGTTAAAGTCCCAATCTTATCACTTCCGTTCCCTAAGGTCTTTAGCGTGTTCAGAAGCAGGCTGCCCAGGCCACAAAATTGAGCAGTTTATTTCTACCACAATTTTCTGTTGCTAAAACTACACAGTATTGCCAAGTCTCACATTCTACATGCATTCAACTCCAAACAGCTTCAAGTAATATGTTAAGAGCTGCTTACCTGACTGATTTTTTAAGTTGGTGTGAGTGATTGATAAAAGCCACTCCTGTATTTTCATTGCCCCAGTCACAAGCTCCCCCTCTGTCCCCACTCCTGCCTGCTCTGGAAAGTGCCCTCACCTGCTTTCCTACCCTCTCCACGCTACCTCATCATAGCTCTCCCTACCTGGCTGCCCGTCCAGCTGCCTTAGAATGTCAAGAGGGTGACATTTTCCGTTCTTTTCCTATCCAATTGCAGTGTTCGTAAATGGTTTCATAAATGGTTTTTTAACTTTTATCACATCATGTAATATCATAGTGAAACCAAGTGGGACCCTCTGGGGCTCCTGGGCACGGAGGCCTTTTTATGTTCCCTGTTTCCTGTAGGCAAGACTCCAGCTCCGTGACCTTCCCTGAGTTCTAAAGGACATATCGGACAGTTGCTAATCAAGGGAGGAGAGGCCGAGAAACCACCTGAGGCAAGATTAAAGGGACCAGAGAAGCTCATCAAGATTAGGAGACAGACCACCTGAGACCCTGCACACACCCTCATCTTGTCAGCAACCCCACCCTTGAACCGTTGCCATAAAACTCACTAAACTCCCCTGGGTTGGGACACATATTTTTTCGAGGCAGGAGCCCACTGTGTCCCCCTTTGCCTGGCAAAGCAATAAAGCTATCCTTTCCTACATCACCCAGAACTCTGTCAGCACTGGTGTACAGAGAGACTGAGCTTCAGGCATCAATGGGGGGAAAAAGTTCTTTCCCTTACAACAGGATTTAAAACTCATAACTAACTAGCAGGAATGAGCACAGAGCTGTCTCTCATCCCAACCTAATCCCACCCCAGTAAGTGATGTCTATGTTCCATAGCAGGTAAGTGATATTACTTATTCACATGACTGCATGTTTAGTTTTGTGCCATCACACTGGACAAGTACTCTGTGAAGAAAGGGACTTGATCTGTCTTATTACTATTTTTTTTATATTTGTAGAATGAACAGGTAATTCTGTATTCTGTATTTAACACAACAAAGCCAAGTTCTTTTATATTTGTCAAACTGTTTTCTTGAGGCTGGGCAAATGACTTCATTTCTCTCTATTGGACCCCTCTTCTGTGAAATGGTAATATTAATACATGAAACTTGAGGGACATAACTGATAAGGAAACACTGTGTCAACATAAAGAAATATACATGCTGTTCTTTGCCTCTTCATTTATAATTGGTTTTTTCAGTGTAAGCCTTGAGGCCTGAAGCTGGCATCCTGGGCCATATTATAGTCATTCCACTCTTTCCAATTTTCTACTGACCTAATTATATACCTACTTTTGCTAGTGGTCTGTTATTTCTAGACTGCCATCTGCTCTACCTTGACCTCTTTAAAGGTTTCAGGTATGCATAACTCAGCGTCTGACAGGACTATGAATGCACTTATCTGCATTTTGTATTTATTAAGTATTTAGCAGACCTATTTTAACATGATATAGACAGATAGAAAGATAGAGATATATATTTACATCATGTTATATTTTAACAGTGTTGGATGCCCAACACTAGTGCTTTTCTCACCCTCATTTTATGTTTTCGGCTGAAAGACCTCTTTTTTGTAGATACATGATATGTTTAGCTTTCTTAAAACTGATTGAGATGCACAGTTTGTCTGTTGGTTTTACTTTGGCTTTGTGATGATGTGTTTCTTTAAGAGGGCCTTTGCAGCTCTGGGGCCTCATTCGCTGTGTTGTAGATGAGATTGTAAACAAAGACAAACAAAGAGCATTGCTCACCATCTCCACAAGGATTAATAGTTACTGAAGTCACTGACAGTCTGCCCTGATAGAAATTCAGGATAAAAAACGGGATGAGGCACTCGGTGCTTTGGAAAACCAGGCCCCATAGATAATAATATGCATATCTCAGGAAGAATTTTAATGAACCCAGATTCTTGCATCTCCCCATACATAGAAAAACACTGAAATCATTAACTTGAGATAGGACCAGCAGTAATCTTTGCCTAAGAAGGTATGCTTGTCTGCCTTTATTCCCGAGTCAAAAATCATATATAAAATGACCTCTCCACTGTCTCTTTAAATAGTTCCCTCAGAGCTACTGAGAGGCTGTCTCCCGGGTTACGGTCCTCAGTAAGACCCTGAATAAAACAAACTCACAGTGCTTAGCTGTGTGTTTTGCTTTAAGTCAGTAAGATCCATCAGCACAGTGACGCTCAAGTCCTGGGAGTCCTTCATGGTCTCTCTCAAGGTGTCTCTTACATGACACCCCCGACATATTTAAGTGGCATATTTGGAAATTCTTCCCAAAGCCTACAATCTAAAAAGATGCATTTCAAAGCAATAACATCTTTGCAGCTTTGCTTCCTCCTCGGTAAGGAGATGTGATTTTCTGGTCATAGCTTTGGCCCAATTTGCCAAGAGCCTCTTGGCTCATCACAACTATTTCTGCAGCTCAGTTTCTCCATAGGAAAAAGAGAGATTCAATTAGATAACTTTTGAACTTATTATCAAATTGGCTTGTATAATTCAACTTGGTATCCTAGAGACTCCTTCAGGGCATCAGATTCAACATGACAATTTAATAATAATTAAACTAAGAACAAGTAATAATGTGTCTGTTAGCCAGGCAGCGTACACCCTCCATTAAATAGATAAGAAAGCTGATGCTAATGTGTGAGTGATTTCTCAAAGATGCAAAGATGCCATTGTTTGAAGAAGGGTATCCAGAATACAAGTCGTCTGACCCTAAGGGCTTTGTTTGTACAATTATATTCTAAATAGCTTTTCCTTCTAACTGTCAAATGGAATACTTTGGACACACAGGTGGCTGCAGCACTGACTCCATCTATGTGCTCAGATATTTAACTTTGGAAATTCCTTTTAAAAGAGAACATAATCTGAAAGTTCGAAAAGCAAAACAAATAAAGAAACCAATAAAAAACGTTTTTAAAAAACTAAATAAAAAATATTCAACTTCCCCCACAAAGTTTTGAGGTGGGAGCATTCCTACATTACCAGTGAGAACAGAGCCATAGGGCAAATTAATTTGCCTGTCTTAAGGGTATAAAATCCAATAATCTATACAAATGCAGGAAAAGCATCACTCAGCTGTTGTGTCGAATAATTCAATTGATTTTGATGTTAAACACCTGGGGATAAATAAAACTACACATATTCCAAGTCTTAGAGACTGATGAATCTTAGTTTATGTTTGAATATTAACATTTAAAAAATTAAAGTCAGAAAGTCAGATAATGACTGAAGCAAATTATTTTCTGTAAAAAACACCCCCAAAAGCTTATATTTGGATTTTGCAGAAAATATAAAAAGTCATATTTTGTGTTTTCAGCTGCAAACTCTTCACCTGTAAACAAGCAAGTTTTTGGAACAAGAAGACTTGGTAATACTACATAAAGTTTATACAATTTTTAATATGCTTTGCATATAATCTAGTATGTGGTCCTCAGAGAACATATGCTATGTAAGTAAGGAAAGGGAGATATCGTCCTTACACAGAAAAGGAAGTTTCCTGTGTCATTCTGCACTGTGAGTTTGCATTTAACCGTGGGCATTCTTAGCCCTCTGGTTGGCCCACTTAATTCCTAATTATAATTTCAGATCCAAACTACAGATAGTCCTTTGTTCGGCCTTCATTTGATCTCCTAGAAAATGTATTACATTTGTATTTATCGTCTATTATTATTTTATGCAAATTCAATCTATTATTAATATATCACACTGTAATTGTTGTATTAATATTTTTTATGTTTATTGATACCACCGTTGTTTCAGAAGGTAATTAAGTTAGCTTATGTAAATGCATTAAATATAATAAAACTTTAGAACATTTAAAAAACTGAAGTGGCAGAGGGCTTCCCTGGTGGTGCAGTGGTTAAGAATCTGCCTGCCAATGCAGGGGACACTGGCTCGAGCCCTGGTCCAGGAAGATCCCACATGCCGCTGAGCAACTAAGCCTGTGTGCAACAACTGTTGAGCCTGCACTCTAGAGCCTGCGAGCCACAGCTATTGAGCCTGAGAGACACAACTACTGAAGCCCACGCACCTAGAGCCCGCAAAAAGAGAAGCCACCGCAATGGGAAACCCGTGCACTGCAACGAAGAGTAGACCCCGCTCGCCGCAACTAGCGAAAAGCCCGTGCAGAGCAACGAAGACCCAACACAGCGAAAAATAAAAAACTAAATTTATTTTTTTAAACGTGAAATTATATTTTTCATTTCATTTTTCATTTTCAAACCAAAAAAAAAAAACCAGAATAAAATAATGATTCTGGCAGAGGTGTGGAAAGTGTACTGAAGTAGGGAGATGACTAGATTCAGTGTTGGACCAACAGTTCAGACAAGAAATCAATGGAGAATAATTTCCTAGTCCAGTGGGAAAAGGCTTAGCAGGTATAAATGACAAGAGTAAATCAGGAAATGGTGGCAAATAGAAAGGCTGCATAATGGTTTAGTAATTTCCTGAAGGTCACACAGCGTTGTGTTGGTAAGCCAGCTCCCCAAACGGGGAAGGGACCATTTCTAGTCTTTGTTGATTGCTGTAGTCTAAATATACCCACCATGGCTAATCTCAAGAGAGCAACCTGACATCGCTGAATGTAGAATTGGTAAGAGATGCATATAGCGGGCTCTCAGGAGCGAGCCAGTGGGGATAGAGCCAGCTGCAGCGATAGTCATGGTGGCAGATGCCATGCTCTTCAGCACCAAAGTACATGGCTTCAGGAAGACCTGGAATTCAAGTGGATGGATGTCACATCTAGTAGACTTACGAACAAGATCAAGTTTTCCTCCTTTTTAAACCTCAACTTCCTCATCTTCAAACTTGGGATAATACCTAATTCACAGAGTTGTTTTTAAAATTAAATTATATAACACTAATAGCATGTCCCTGGGTGAGTCTTTGGTGAAGACACTGATATCATTATTACTGCTCTTCATGAAGCAGGGGAGGATAAAGACTCTGCAAGTAACAATTCCAGTACCTCCAAGGTTAGAGCACCCAAGTCAATTAAGAGCATGGAGTCTGGAGGTAAAGTGTTTTGATCTTAATTCTGGTTAGACTACTTGCTAGGGTTTTTGACTGTGGGCTATGTAGTAACCTCGCCCCGCTTGAAATTCCTCATTTATAAAACATTAATAACAGTATCCAGTGCATCAGAACATTGTGAAGATGCAGCGAGTTAAGGTACAGAATGTACTTAGGATGGTGTCTGGCACAGAGTTAGGACTTCATAAGTGCTTACTATATTTATTTTTTTTTGAAATCAAAGACAGATATTGATTATTCTTAATACAACCTTTTCGAAACAAGGCTTCAACTTCTAACTCACCAATGGTATTAAAAACATAACTACTGCTTTCCTGGGTGAGAAGTCGAGCTGAAGAATAAAACATGTTAAGGGCAGGAAAAAATTTTCACATTTTTAAACAGAATATAAAAATGGAACTTTGAACAAGAGAGCGAATATGATAGATGTGAAATGCCTGAATCAAAATACATTTTAAGAAGTAATTCCACAACTCTTGGACCTCAAAGAAACACCAGGATATAAAAAGAATCAGAGGGTGGAAAAAAATAAAAGTACTTTGAATCATGCAAAACTGTCTTTGGAGGAGGCTGTAGTCAGACTGTGCATCTCTTTCCAGCCCAAAAGGATAGGGTGGGTGCTGGGTTATTGCCATAATTTTTCGGACCCAATACAAATTGAAAATGCAGGAGCCTTATTCTAACAGCAAAGAAAAAGTTGTGAGGTTTTTTTCCCCCCTTTCTTCTTCAGTCTCTTTGATTCATCATTTTTATTTGCTATTTAATGTTTCACTCCCTTGGGTACAGGGATATTGCTCAGGGGGTGCAGGCAATCACCCAGGGCCCTGACCTATCGCATAGCACCAAACATGGGTACCTGTGCTTTACTGTGACCCTTCCAGCACCTATGCTCAGGCCCCTGCTGGGGTCAGAGAACCCAAGCCAGGGAGGCAGGAAGATGGAGAGACGCGAGACCTTATGTGAGTGTGGGCTTCACCCCCGCAGCGCTCATTCTAACATCATAACTAACTCACGAAGTACTGACCCCTATGTGTGGAGCCGCCTCAAAGCATGGTGCCCTGTGCAATTGCACTGGCTGGACATCCACGAAGTAGACCTGGGGAGGCATGTGTGGGAAGAGGTCAATCTCCTTCACATCAAGCCTAGCATGTGTGTGTGTCAGGGGGGCAGGATGGGGGGCAGAAGCTACTTCCTTAATATCAAGTCTTGTGAGGAAGCTTTCTTGGGATGACTCAGTTTAAATATGTCCCCTACCTTTGGGAGAAACAGAGGACTAGCACAAACCCATGCCTGAGAATTCAAAAGCAGGCTATAGGGCTTCCCTGGTGGCGCAGTGGTTGAGAGTCCGCCTGCCGATGCAGGGGACACGGGTTCGCGCCCCGGTCCGGGAAGATCCCACGTGCCGCAGTGCGGCTGGGCACGTGAGCCATGGCCGC
Organism: Aethalodelphis obliquidens; assembly: GCF_003676395.1. NCBI lineage: Eukaryota > Metazoa > Chordata > Mammalia > Artiodactyla > Delphinidae > Aethalodelphis > Aethalodelphis obliquidens. The sequence goes on from NW_020837956.1 coordinate 33,581,790, forward strand.
TGAGCCTGCGCGTCCGGAGCCTGTGCTCCGCAACGGGATAGGCCACAACAGTGAGAGGCCCGCGTACCGAAAAAAAAAAAAAAAAAATAAGCAGGCTATAGTAACAGGAGAGAGGGCTGCTTGAGAGGCAAAAGATGCACACATGCATCTCAGGCACCATCAGCAGGCCACGTGGAAGAGGAAGCTAACGCCGTATCATTCCATCTCAGAAAGGCACATTGTAAGAGCATTCAGCTTCTGCATTCAGCGCTTTCAAGCAGAAATCTGGTATACAGATAAATAGGAAACTGCATGGAAAATGTTCTGGGGATGACACTTTAAACTATATAAAAGCACCTGCAAGAGAAGGAGTCAGCCAGCAGGCCCAAACCAGCCTACACAGGTAACACGTAGTATGCCCTACAGCACAGGAGTCAGATCTTCTGGGATCGAATGCTGGCTCTGACATTCTTCAAAAAGCAAGAAAAACCTGTGTGACTTGCGCAAGGCATTTAACCTCTACTCCTTTATGCCTCAGTTTTCCCTTCTAGAAAATGAGTGTAATAAACGTTCCAGTGACTAAAACATGGTAAACAATTAATAATATTATTATCACAATATCCATTCAAGTAAGACATTTTCTAACTTCAAACTCCCACCTACACTACTTCTGAAAGCTTTTAAAGCATTCTTATTAGGAATTATCTCTCTGTATTATCATGAAGATACTAATTCAATTAAGAAGTTTAAGGTACCCATAAATTCTTCTCTTACTCTTCTTTGAAATCTAGAGAATGAAAATCTCAGCTGTGTGTGTATGTGTGTGTGTGTGTGAGAGAGAGATCAGGATTAGTGAAGTATAATTTATATACAGGAAAATCTCCCTTTTTAGGTACACAGTTCAATGAATTCTGTCACATATATACTTTTGCGTAACCACCACCAAAATTAGGTAAAATCATTTTCATCACCTTCAAAGTTCCTGCCTGCTCCCCTGGGTAACCCCAAAGTATCAATGTACTCACCACTAGCAAGTTACTGATCAGATTTCTGGCCCTCTTGTTTCACCTTTTCCAGAAAATCACACAAATGAATCATACAGGACGTAATTTTTTACATCTGGCTTCTTTCACTTAATGCAATGCTTTTTTGATGCATCACACTGTTGCAGGCATGTGTCTGTGGTTTGTTCCTCTATAATACAGAGCACTATCCCCTTGGATAGATGGACTCTGACTTGGTTTTGTGACAATGTGAGCACTGGACTCGCTATTATCTGGCATTGTGAGGAAAGTCTGTGGCATCTACCCACGTTTCTATCCAAGGGTAGAGTAAGATGACCCCCAATAAAAGCAGAGGAACCAAAAAAAAGAAAGACACTTGTTTTATTCTATTCTATGAGTTGTACATTCATCCTAATGTTTACAAAGCATAGTTTTATATTCTATGGTGTCCCACATCCTTCCCCAAGCTGTGTCTCATGGAAGTTATAAACTGTGCAGGGAGAGGCCAACATTAGCAACTAGCTGTATTTATACAAATCAAGACTGTGAAACTTCAGAAGGTGAAGACATTCTGGAAAATACACAGTTAAGAATTAAAATAACAATGGTAAGAATACTTTACATTTATTGAAGGTACACTGCATGCTAGGCACTATGCAGATTATTTTTCCTATTTTATAAAATTAGATCTTAATAAAAATATTCATCGTAGACTTCTTTAATGTATTCTAATTTTACAGATGGGAACCTTGAGACTTGGCAGATTAAAATCATCTTGCTAGGATGGCCTGAATTTAATCCAGAATTTGTTTGGCTCAGAACATTAACCCTAAAGCCCTTTTCCATTCTGCTATTTTCCTTTTAAATGGAAAGACGGGGAATTCCCTAGCGGTGGTTAGGATGTGGCGCTTTCACTGAGGGGGCCCAGGTTCGATCCCTGGTCAGGGAATTAGGATCCTGCAAGCCACGCAGCACAGCAAAAAAATATAAAAAATAAATTAAATTAAATTAAATTAATAAATAAAATGGAAAGACTGGGACTGAACTCTCCTGTCATTGTTTTTTCCATAGTGTCTTTTTGTTTTATACAGCAAAATGGTAAGACACACCCAGGGCAACAGGAGAAAGTAAAGGGAGACACTTGTAGTGGCTATATGTATATGTGTGTGTGTGTGTGTGTGTATATATATATATATATATGTGTGTGTGTGTGTGTGTGTATATATATATATGTGTGTGTGTGTGTATATACACACATACATATATGCATATATGCATGTGAATGAGTGTTTGAGTTTATGATCATATATGATCATAAAATCATATACATATATGATTTTTATTCTATATATTTTATTTTTTGTCTCAAAATATTTTTTCAAAGAATTAAGATACAAATACTTAGTATGTTTATACTTAGATATGTAGAAAAACATTCTTTTAATTAACTAATTTATTTATTTTTATTGAAGTGTAATTGATTTACAATGTTGTGTTAGTTTCTAGTGTACAGCAAAGTGATTCAGTTATGCATATATGTATATATATTCTTTTTCAGATTCTTTTTCATTACAATATATTGTAATGAAATATATTACAGGTTATTACAATATATTGAATATAATTCCCTGTGCTATACAGTAGGACCTTGTTGTTTATCTGTTTTATATACAGTAGTGTGTATCTGTTAATCCCAAACTTCTAATTTATCCCTCTGCCCCCTTTCCCCTTTAGTAACTGTAAGTTTGTTTCCTACGTCTGTGTCTGTTTCTGTTTTGTAAATAAGTTCATTTGTATCGTGTTTTAGAATATAAAAACCTTTTTTATTTTCAAAGAATCTATAAAATATCAAGAATGGTCTGTTTCACAGGCTCCCCATCACTGCTTATTTCACTATTAATTCTAAAACTGAGAACTTGGTTTGAGAGCTGTTGTAAGCAGACAACCAGTGCCCACCGTCTTGTGACTGCACATTAATTGGTACGATGCCTTTACTTCATATCTGGTAAAATGCTAAAGACTCCAGCTTGAGAAGGGATTTCTGTGTACTTCTAACTTGTCCTCACATACAACATCCATTCTTCCTCGATGGAGTCAACTCTCATTTGTACGAGAATTTAAAATCCTCTTGAAGTGGTTATCTCTGGTATGTGGTCTGTGACAACTGGTCATGTTTTATTTTTATTAGTTTACTCCAACTCAACACTTCCTTCCAAATATTTCTGAGGCCTATAAAATATACAGATAGAAGGGAACATGTTCTTTTATTAAACACATTTTTTTGTGAATCCTTTTGCTATTGTTCTGGGGGGGATAAGTCATAAACTATAAAGAATATGCTCTGTGGAATTTATACTGTCCTGACTATATTAGTTTACCTGCCACCAGGAATTGTGCACATTTAAAAATAAAATAAAATAAAATAAATCTACTGACAGAAGAGTTCCCTATTTTTCTTCTTCATAAGAGCTGTCAGAATAGTTTAAAATTATGCTGCAATTTGGCCTTTTTATTCTCACATCCCAAGCACTCCCAGAGACTGAAAGTCTCTTGTTCTCCAAGTTTAATTCTTCAACCTTTCATGTTGGTCATGTTAAACACTTTCTAAACTTCAGATGTTTAAAAAAATCATTTAAAATGCTAGGCAAGATTTGGCAAAAGTTTCTCCCAGAGAAACAGAACAAGAAAATTAAAGAAACAGAAAAGTTACATTTGAATATATTTTGTGTCTTTGAGAAAAACAAACCTTCACCCAACTGGGCACTGAGACCTGAACTGTAGGTAGAAATGCAAGCTGACCTAGGAGTTGGAGTTCCTGCCCCAGAACTTACAGTTGGAGCCTGGGGACCATCTCTAACTAGTAGAGGTAGTTTATTGGTTTGCATAGTAAGTTAGATGCTTCCTCTCCTGTGTAATTTACAGGGCAGGTGTGAGGCTTACATTTTTAAAAGTATGAGAAATATTTGAAATTTAAAAAACCTCTGTTAGAACATGTTAATCTTATTGAGCGGGGATGCTGTTATCATTCCTTTATTAGTTTTAGATTGCATTTAAACAAGAAGCACAGGAGTATTTTTCCTGTTCACTGATTTTTTATATTTTTTAACATTGCCCAGAGGAAATGACTATGGTGACTGACCTGATGCCCCCAGATGGAAATGAGGCCAAGCTCTGCACTGGCAGCTTCGTGTCCTTTGGACGTGTCTCTCCACCACTGAGTCTCAGATTCCTCCTCTTGTAAAGCAAGGGATTGAATTACACTTTCTCTAAATTGCAAACGAGATGTAACAGTCATGTCCGTTGAAGGGTCTTTGACTCCTATCCATGGACGATACCACCCTCCCTTCAAATTGGTTGGTATTCAGCAGTAGAAAGTCTTACTAATAATCTAATAATCTCTTAGACTAAATTGAATGAGGAGCAATGGTGGAGAAGTAGAACAGCAACTAGTATTTATAGTTGTGGAACTCTGTGCTTTGCGCTTTACTCAGATTCTCTTACTCATCTTACAATGCAGGGGCAGGTATTACCATCTCTATTTAAAGAGGATAAAACTGACTCAAGTTGTTGGAGTACCCTGCTCAAGGGCACACAGATAAGGGACTCATAGAGACAGAATTAAACTCTGGTTCTCTTCTGTTCACAATTAAGCGTCTTCCCTTCCTCTCATGTTCTAGCTGCTCCTTTCCTAACCTCTATTGTAGATTCCCATTAGCTTGAGAATTTACCGCACAGATAATCATTTGATTGTTCTACTTGGATCCTTCAGAAAAACATTGTTTCTAGTTATCCTAACATTCTTGCAAGATAGATAATATATCCAATTTTGATAGGAAGAAACTGAGGTTCCACTAGATTAAGGAAATTGTCCTAAATCATGTAACAGATAAGTGGTGAGTCACAACTTGAACATAGATTCACCTGACTTGAAGACCTGTGTTCATCTACTGGGCCACACTGTCCTTCCCAAAGCCCACTTGCTCTGCCCATTGGCCAGCTGTCTTGTATCTTCCTCAAGCCTCCCTCAGCAATGGCATGGATGCTGGTGAAGATGCTCTGCTCTGGGATTAGACAACCTGGCTCCGCTCTGGTTCCCCATCTTTTGTACCAGAACAATAAGAGTACCTGTCACACAGAGTTTAAATGAGTTAAATCCATGTAAATCCTTATGACAGTGCCTGGTATGTATCGATCATCCAATAAATGATAATTGTTGTTATTGTTGTTGTTGTTATTTTTTCTTACGGAGCAAGAAGCAGTAGTAATAGTATATATACATTTGGAGAGAGTTTGTGTTTTCATTCTATTCACTAAATAAGACTTGTAATAATTATTTTTACTATAAACATATTTAAATTTGGGTTTTTTTAAAATTTATTTATTTATTTTTGGCTGCGTTGGGTCTTCGTTGCTGCATGTGGGCTTTCTCTAGTTGCGGCGAGCGGGGGCTGCTCTTCGTGCAGTGCGCGGGCTTCTCATTGCGGTGGCTTCTCCTGTTGTGGAGCATGGGCTCTAGGTGTGCAGGCTTCAGTAGTTGTGGTACGTGGGCTCAGTAGTTGTGGCTTGCGGGCTCTAGAGCGCAGGCTCAGTAGTTGTGGTGCACAGGCTTAGTTGCTCCATGGCATATGGAATCTTCCCGGACCAGGGCTAAAACCCATGTCCCTTGCATTGGCAGGCGGATTCTTAACCACTGCACCACCAGCGAAGCCCTAAATTTTGTTCTTTTTATAATCTTATGCATTTCAAATTCAATTATGTCTCCAATTTGAGTTACCTTCACTGATACCATTAAACATTAAATATATTTTGCAAACAAATGTGCACTTTTGTACAATATTCTTCACCTTAAAACATTCATTTTGTCAAAAATGACATTAAGTTTTAATATCTTCAGTAGTTGATATTTAATATATGCACATCGTACGTAAGATTATTTCTGTGAAATATTTATGACACTTTTCACCTGTTCTATGTGAACCTCATTGGAGACCTGAAAGTCAAACTTGCCATCTATTTCTACAAGATTTGTGTAAACATAACAATGTATATTAAGTTACACTCATTCTGCATTCTTTTTATTCAAATATCACAAATTCAACTCTAAATATCACTATTTCTACACCTATGCAGAGGTTTCCTACATTCATCTGGCAAAAATAATCAAATGATCTTCTGTATTCCTGTAATGTGCTCTGCTTATAATGATTCTAGCAGGAGTTGTCATAGATCATGCTTTATTTTGTCAGTTCTAAAATGCCATTGATTGATTGATTGACTTTCACATTTTCACATCTCTGAACTCGGGATGTGTCTTTTAATCAATGTCATCTTATAGTTGCTGTCAATTAAAACATCAGTGATGATGTCCGTGTCACGGCCTGTGCATGCACGAGCATCAAAAGCAACACCATCAGAATTTAGAAGAAACTTTCAGAAGCAAAATGTGGAAATGTTTTTAACCCCTAGCATCAAATTAATTGTAGAGAGGAGAGGAGGAAGGTGACAAATCAGAAGTTTTGGGCAACATTCAAAGGAGTGAATATTACAAACCTAGCTGAATGGCTTTTAGTTCTTCACGAATTATTTTAAGAAGCTCAGCAACAACAATGAATGCTTATGTTGAGCAGAGAGGATAATATTGATTGGATAAACCCAGGAGGCACCCCTCTGAGTTGAAAAGGGATTCAAAAGAATCAAAGTTCAAATGTGAAGACATTTTAAGAATAGTTAACCAGTTTAATTTGGAATGTCTTAAAAGGCTCTTTCAAGAAGAATAAGTAAGAATTCTACATAATAAGTGCAATGTGTCACGGTTGCTTTGACAGTATTTTATATGTGTTAGTAGCACATAACATAATGGCATATGTTATGATCAATAATATCTTAGCATCACTGAAATAAGGTATTTGCATGTCTACTACTGCATAAGAAAGTGAGCGCCTCCAGATCAAGCGCCATGTGTTACTCATCCTTTTTGTTCTTCCTGCCAAGTACAACACTTGGCACAGGGAGAAGGTACTAAATACATATATGAATAAATAAATGAAAGATTTGGTTTTGTGTGTACAGCTTATCTCCCACAATGGAGGCATAGACTCCTTGATTGATTCTTTGTTTTTTCTTTTGTAATTGAAGTATAGTTGATTTACAATATCCTGTTAGTTTCCAGTGTACAGCAGAATGATTCGTATATATGTATATGAATATATATATAATATATATATCCTTTTTCAGATTCTTTTCCCTGATAGGTTACTACAAAGTATTAAGTATAGTTCCCTGTGCTTTACAATAGAACAGGAACTTATTGGGTTCCTAGAGTGTCAGGTGTTAAAAATATAGGAAAAAAATATAGTTCCTGCCCTCAAAGAGTTCATGGACTAGTGAATAGTCGCAGGTACAGAAAGATACGTAAGCCTGTTCCATGGGAGAAATGTGTTCAAGATTCAGTGGCAGAATACAACATGGTGAAATAAAGTTAGCAGGGTATGTTAGGGAAGTTCTCCTAGAAGAGGAGCTTAAGATGAGACTTGACTGAGGAGAATGAATTTTCAAGGTGAGTGAAGTAGGGTGGCCCTTCTAGGTACATAGAGCAATATCCACAGAGCAAAGGGAACAGGGAACTGACAGGAGCCCAATATGACAAAGAAACAAGTACATGTGTACAGGAAGTTAGAAGTAGTGAACATGTAGCTGGAGAAAATCCAGGAGCTAGCGTGTGAAGACTTATACCATGATAAATCTGATAATTTTACAATTCATAAAAATATTCCACAAATGATATAAAGCAAAATCTTGCACAAAAGTGACTCTCTATTAATCATGGAAAGATGATGGACTAATGCATGATATGAGTGGCCAGTGTGGACAAAGGAGCTAGAGAGACATTCTCCTGGGAAGGTTGATGGAACAGACGAGAAGGGCAGGAAAACAAACTACTGACTATATAGCTAATAGACAATAGTGCATTGTGCATTTCCCCAGAGACCATTTCAATTTATTTGTTTATCCTCTTGTTATTTTCAGTAATTTAATATCATTGCTCATCTCCAAGATATGGGAGTTTGACCCTAGAGAGAACAGGTAATTTATTTTTGAATTTGAATAGAAGATTAAGAAAGGGGGTTAGTGATGTTGACATTTGCATGCTGATAGATGTCTCAGCAAATAGAGGAGAAGTTCATTACTGAAACGTGACCCTTGAAAGTGTCATACTGACAATGCCAGAGAAAATCACTGCTGTGTGGGCCATGAGTCGGGCAATCAAATTAGGTTAGTTCGATGCCAGCAGAAGTCAAGATCCATCTCTTTTAGTTCATTCTCTCTAAGTTATTTCCTCTGGACTTCATCATAGATTCTGTTATTTACATATTGATCTCCTCATTAGAAAACAAGCCCTCTGAACCGTGCTTCGGTTGTTAATCATTGCCATATTTCTCCTCAGTGTCATCCAAATAGATGGCGTTAAGATAATAACTTTGGAAATTATTTAGGTTTGTTCATATTCCTTGTAGTTTTACCATTTGATTATTATTTTTAAAAATTTATTTTATTGATGAATAGTTGATTTACAGTCTTGTGTTAATTTCTGCTGTACAGGAAAGTGATTCAGATATATATATATATGTGTGTGTGTATATATATATATGTGTATATATATATATATATATATATATACTTTTATAATATATATTCTTTTTCATAGTTTTACCATTTTAAATTCCCTAACTATAAACTCCCAGATCTGATACATGATTATTGTGCCTGGTGTGGTTATTTTACCTGATTCTTACTCTAAAGACATTTTTAAGCTACTTTAAGTGTCTGTCATGATTAAGTATAATTTCAAGTATATGCTATGATTTTAATGGTTTTTGGTGAGGCACACATATGTTTACAGTGTTCTGTATAGTTTCTTCTGTGTCTGACAAAGGTTGCTTATGGATCAATAGTCCTTGTTTCCTTTTATTATTTTTCTGGTCACACTGGGAGTCTACATTTTTCAGCTTCTCTAAGAGTTAGGTGTTTTGTCAACAAAGGACTATAGGTATACACGACTTCCAGGTTTGACCCATAAATGTCTCCCTTTTGCACTTTGAAGCAAAGAGCAGAGTGACCTTAGAAGCCAGGTGCTGAAGAGATGTCCCCAGCGTGTCACGTGGGTCAGAGCACTAGTGAGCACACCTGCTGACCAGGGACACACATGTTGGACCGTTATGTGCGAGAATCATACTTGTAATACCTTAAACCACTGAGACATTGGCTGACTTGTTAGAGGAGAAAAGGTCCTGACCCCACCTCTTCAAAAGCATGTTAGGAGATCCTGACTGAAAAAACAAAGATACCCAGAAGAATAATAACGAAACTTGCAAGGAAGGAAGACCAGTCAATCAGAGGAGAAGTTAGGAGTTTCATTCGCGAGTCCACAGACTCAAGGCAAGCTTGATGCCTATGTCTGGCTACGTGCAGAGTTGTGTAGGATGAGGACACATGGTTCTAGGGCTCCTGGAAAGCAAATTCTCCTCTGCATGGGTGGTTGACTCAGAGTTCAAGCACAGAGATGTGCAGCAGGATGCAGTTACAGTAAAAAAAAAAAAAAAAAAAAAAAAATTCCAGATTGAGCCCAGGGAAGAGGGATTGTTTAAAAGTAACTCAGAGAACGAAGTTCCCAGTTTACCTGGCTGGAGCTTACGATGGAATTCAGATCCAGTGAGGGGGTGGAGTAAAATCTGAAATTCAAAGGGTGGCCTGACCAGGCCACATTGGCTGGAATGAGGAAGAGAGAGGTCAGGATGCTGCACATGGAGGTCCTCAGGGCTGTTAGCTTTGTGCACTGGCCTTGGGAAGGCGGTGGAGACCATGTCCAGACCTCACCATTCACATCCTTACCATGGAGCTCTTACTGGCCACAGACTGGGAAGAGCAGAGTGGACAAGTGTTGGACTTTGGAACCTCAAATGCCCAAGTCAAGCCAGGCGGGGACTGACATTTTCAAAGCACACAGGTGGAATTTTACCAATTCAACTATGAACTATCCACTGCTTTGCTATTGATGGACCTTATATTATTTGTGAGACACCAGTAAGTGAATCTTACAAAGATGGCTTGTCTTATAAGATGTATTTGAAAATACTCAAAACCATCACATAGTAAGGCCATACAGGGGGCCGTTCTGTTAATCACAGATTACAAGGTAATTATTTTTAGAACATTGGCAATAATTAGAGCAAAGGGAGAGAAACGGGTGATAAAGTGAAAGTCAGAGCCAAAGTAAAGGTTTGGAAACACAGTGTCAGGGCTGTTAAATGAAGCTGAGACAAAGGAGACTAACGTTTAAACAAGCTTTCTGTTTGTTAGAAGTGAAGGGGCAACATAGGTAAGTCATATCCTCATGTGAGGGGGGAGGGAGACTGACGCAACCCCTTCTGAATAGCTATAAGTTTTCTCCTTGACATTACTGAACTGAGTGCTGTAACATGGTACATGCATCCCTAAATAGCCTTGTCTTCTGAAAAAAAATAATAACAGAACAATAGGGCAAATAGAATTTTGAACAAACTACTTAAAACGAAGATACCTTTATGAAAAATACAGTATGACACCAATACAATATCAACAGTGGCACAGTAAAAAAAAAAATTAAACTGTACAAAATGAAAAAAAAATGCTAGAAAATATCTTAAAATTTTCCATTAAAATAAAGGTTAATGCTCTCAATGCCAGAAGGGCGTAAACAAGTTTGAAGCTGCTAGATTATAGAGACAAGGATAAAACACACACAGATTAAGGAGAACTATGTGGAAAGAACTTGCAAGATGGGATAGGACTTGTGTCCAAACTGAGCCATGACAAAAAAAAAAAAAAAAAATGAGGTGAATAAACATCATGTATAATAATCCATTCCTCTATGGTTTGTGTTCAGCTGCCTTTGTGTATGTTGCATTTAGCTGCTCTAAATTGGAGCATAATAATATTAATGGAAAAAATTGTGAATAAATCAGCTTGACTTCTAGACTTTATTGGCGTCAATATTCTATATACTAATTGGATATGAGCCAATTTGCATTACGGACACATGCATTGGAGCAGAAACAGACTTCAAGCCCATTAATAAATGCTTTCCTATTGCAAGTATCCAACTTTTTACAGTTTCAGATATTAGCCCACGTGTGTGCACATGCATATACACACACGCACATGAAATGTTTTAATAAGTTGAAATCTACAAGATACAACTAGGTGTAAGAGTAGTCGAGGCTTACGGAATAGCACATGTGATCACATGAGACCTGGGGCATAGTTGACTCTACTGAGAGTGTAAATTACAATGAGGGACGTAACAGAATGTAAAATGGAAAGAATTAAGTCCAGAAGAAGTTGGTATAGGTGCATTCTATGGACAAAATCTTGGGAAATTTCTGCAAAATGAAGTATTGCGACGGTCCCAGTGATCTTGAAAGCCAATTCTGGTGGCAGAGTAGATAAAAGAACAGTCAGGTGGCTACTGCCATTGTTCAGAGATGAAGTTATGGTGAGTGTGAACCAGACGAGTCTCAGTAGAGACTGAAACTTAATAACAGAAGAGATATTGTAGAAACTAGAAATTACAATTAGGTTGTAGTCCTTTGGGTTTTCCTGCTCTATTCATGATGACATACAAATTCTATGTTTACAAGCAGAAGCTGGCTGGAGAAAGGAAGGAAAAACAGATCCACTGTGCTGATATGTTTAAACAGGAACAACAAACTCCTAGGAAATGCTCTACATTCAGAGCTCAGGTGCAGTTTCCTCCATTATTAACACCATAAACCTAGAATGTAAACTATTGATATGCAGAAAGTTCTTAAGTTTCTCCGGAATGTTCTGTGAAGTTAGTAGCCATTGATGATCATTGCCTAGATCCATTGTGGCCCACTGCAGGGTTGAAAACTGGTGATATGCTATCATCTATTCTTCACTATCAGCTGTAATACTTCCATAAATAAGAAATTTTCTGTAATCAATTATTCAGTTACCCTGCTGGCAAAGGCATTACTTATGTTTTATACTTTTTAAAATAACAAGTTACTTGTCTAGCATGCTTCTAGCATGCTTATAAGGTGACCAACTTTTTTTTCTTTTTTACACTAAATATGGAATGATCTATATTAAAACACCATGTTTTCTATTTCATTTTGTTTGTTCCTCACTGCTTTCTTTTTTGGTTGGAGGTTGACAGGAAGTTTCTTTGAATTGGTCCTAAGTCCTTTCGACATGACCTTCCTACTCTGATAGCTTCTGGAATGATGGGACGTTGTAGGTTTATCCTGTCACAAACAGGGGTCCTGGTCCCATTAAGAGGGAAATGATATTTTAGAGTCTGAAATCTAAGCAATAGTAGACCAACTCCATTTAAAATATAAGTAATTGAAAACTTCATTCAAGTTGATATTCTAGCTCTGTTGCTGAGTTTCCTGACTAAGACAAATTTATTTTAAGGATCTTTTTTTTTAAATTTATTTATTTTATTTATTTATTTTTGGCTGCACTGGGTCTTCGTTGCTGCGCGCAGGGTTTCTCTAGTTGTGCTGAGTGGCGGTTGCTCTTCGCCGTGGTGTGCAGGCTTCTCATTGCAGTGGCTTCTCTTGTTGTGGAGCATGGGTTCTAGGCACACGGGCCCAGTAGTTGTGGCATGAGGACTCAGTAGTTGTGGCTTGGGGGCTCTAGAGCACAGGCTCAGTAGTTGTGGTGCACGTGCCCAGTTGCTCTGTGGCATGTGGGATCCTACCAGACCAGGGCTCCAACCCGTGTCTCCAACCCCTGCCTGCATTGGCAGGCAGATTCCCAACCACTGCGCCACCAGGGAAGTCCCTATTTTCAGGATCTTTTATTTGATCAAGATGCAAGAGTAATTTGTAAGACATTACTTCTTGGATGGAAAAGTGAATTGTGTTTTGGAAATATGCCTGAAAGAGAGAAAGACAAATCCTGTATGTTATCACTTATATGTGGAATCTTAAAAACAAACAAACAAAAAACAAAGATAACAGAACAGAAACAGAGTTACAGACACAAATAACAAACAGTTGGTTGCCAGAGGGGAAGAGAGTAGGGGGAGGCAAGAAATAGGTGATGGAGATTAAGAGGTACAAACTCCCAGCTGCAAAATAAGTTTGGTGAGTTATAAGTGTGAAATGTACAGTGTGAGGCACATAATCAATAACTATGTAATATCTTTGTATGATGACATATTGTAACTAGATTTGTTGTGGTGTTCGTTTTTAAATGTATAGAAACATCAAATCACTATGTTGTGTACCAGGAACTAACATAATATTGTAGGTCAACTACACTTCAAAAACAAACAAACAAACATAGAAAAAGAGATCAGCAGCTCAGTGCTTTGTGACCACCTAGAGGGGTGGGATAGGGAGGGTGGGAGGGAGGTACAAGAGGGAGGGGATATGGGGATATATGTATATGTATAGCTGATTCACTTTGTTGTACAGCAGAAACTAACAAAACAATGTAAAGCAATTATACTTCAGTAAAGATATCAAAAAAAAAAAAAAAAAAGAAAAGAAAAGAAAAAGAGGTCAGATTTGTGGTAACCAGAGGTGGAGGGTTGGGGAACTGAATGAAAGCAGTCAAAAGGTACAAACTCCCAGGTATAAGATAAGTAAGTACAAAGGATGTAATGTACAACATTATAAATATAATTAAAACTGCTGTATGTTATATTTGAAAGATGTTAAGAAAGTAAATCCTAAGATTTCTCATCATAAGGAAAAATTTTTTTCTTTAATTTTGTATCTATATGAGATGAGTGTTCACTGTACTTAGTGTGATAATAATTTCATAATGTATGTAAGTCAAGTTATTATGCTATACACCTTAAACTTATACAGTACTGTATGTCGATTTTATCTCAATAAAACTGGAAGAAAAATTCAATTTGGGTTTGGGGACTAATGTTGAATTTGGATTCTGGAAGATTTAGGTAACACTAAAATTGTCAGATTCTGCGAATAAAATACCTTAGATACAAAGAAAAAAAGTATTATTTAAAAGCTAAAAAACTTGTTGGTAGCACATTCAACTTGTAACTGGTAAATTATCTGGGTAAAAGAGTCTCTGGGGAAAAAGCATACACGTGCTGGGTCAAAATGTTGTAGAATGGGCTGTATGGAGTCATTCTTTTTGAATTTGCTGTTAATGGTAAAGCAGATGATAATAAAATACTGATATGCCTATAGTTCAAAATTCACTGAAGTAAGAAATCGTCGTTTCTTTTAAATTGTACAAATGCAATGCAGATAGATTTTTGTGAAATTACATGTGTGTTCTGTTATGAAACCAAATTATAAATATGGACATGTGAATACATAATTATGCTCTCTTGTTACGGAGAAGAGTACTTTAACATGGAACTGGTTATTCCTCCAGGTATTTTCAGAGTAATTACCAGGTGATGAAACAGTGTAATAATAAACAAAAGTGAAAATTAACCTCAAATAACGCCCTCCAGAAAAAGCAATTCAAGGTCTTTCCTAACTAAGGTGCACGGCCAGAGGTTATCATACACAAATAATGGACAGTAACTAATTAGATTTTTCCAAAGTAAGTATTTTTCTGAGCTGGCCTGGTAGATAGGCATGTTTTATGCTTGAGGCATGCATAGAATAGGCTTAAAATCAAGTGGATGGATTGTTACATTGAGACACTGCAGATGGCCGCAGGATATGAATGTGAAACTTTAAGATAAGGAAGAAAAATTGGGGAATGTTTAAAATTCAATTATCATGAACTCAGAATCTCACTGTTTACCCCTTTTCTAAAACGGCATAATACGACTTTTTAACATCACCAAATTTGCATGTAACTCAGCACTAAAAGGGAAAACCCACACAAGAGTGTCAGACCATCAGTAATTCAAAGTGTGCTTTCTATTGGATAGAAATTTTCATTTTATTGCAATCCCTAAACACATATTGAGAGAAGTGACTGTATTCTAGTTCTGCTCCTTGGAGCCTGACAGTGTTCTCAAAAAGAATTCAAGATTAAAATTGTCTAGTTACACTGGTCAAAAGACAAAATTCTTCCCCCAACCTAACTCACTCTAACATTCCTTTAAAATAAAATTGAAATGAATACGTTTCCCTTTCTCTTCCATTACCAGTTGTAAAGACTGTGCCATCAGAACAAAAGGCATTTTAGATGAGTGGGCAGAGAAGAGCTCAGATTCTGCTTTAACAGTGCACTGCCTTAACAGTCCTAGTGACTCACATCTTATTATGAGTAAACGGGCAGGAAGCAGGCATCCCTATGTAGAGTAATAGGTGCAAAATGTGAAATCAGAACTGTAACATTTGATTTCCATCTTTGCTTCTTACTGGACAATACTTCCGAGAAACTTTCTTAACTTCTTTGGGCCGGTTTCCACATCTGTAAAAATGTGCATCAAGGGACTTCGCTGGTGGCGCAGTGGTTGGGAGTCTGCCTGCTAATGCAGGGGGCACGGGTTCGAGCCCTGGTCCGGGAGGATCCCACATGCCACGGAGCGGCTGAGCCCGTGCGCCACGGCTGCTGAGCCTGCGCTCTAGATCCCGCGAGCCACAAGTAGAGAAAGCCTGCACACAGCAACAAAGACCCAACACAGCCAAATATAAATAAAATAAATAAATTTATTAAAAAACATGTTCATCAAAATAACCACCACGTAGAATTTTGATGGGTTTTGATATTGGGCTGAACCTAATGGCTAGCAATGTAATGTATAAAATTATTCCCTTAGCTCTTCTTTCTTCATCCTTCTAAGGATTCATAAGAAGCATTCATCCATCTTCTTTAAAAAAATTTACCTGACCAGTAATAACAATACTAATAGTAGTTATTATTCTTTGAGCACTTATTCTGTGACTGTTCTAAGGGTTTTGCATGGATCACCTCACTCTATGTGGAAGGTTCTGTTATTACCCTCACTTTTTTTTAATAAATTTATTATTTTATTTATTTAGTTTTGGCTGCGTTGGGTCTTCGTTGCTGTGCGCGGGCTTTCTCTAGTTGCGGTGAGCGGGGGCTGCTCTTCATTGCAGTGCGCGGGCTTCTCATTGCGGTGGCCTCTCTTGTTGCAGAGCACGGGCTCTAGGCATGTGGACTCCGTAGTTGTGGCTCGCGGGCTCTAGAGCTCGCGAGCCAGAGAAGTCTTTGGAAAGGATGTAGCAGTTGAGTTTGATCTTAAAGGATAGTTAAAGTTTGGACTGTAAAGAAAAAGTATCTTGGACACTGGAAGAAGACAGAGAACCGTGAAATTAGATTAAGCATTTTGAGAATGGCAAGTTCTATGGATGATGAACCGAGGAATTTGAACTATTCTCTAATCTCCAGGGTACCACCGAGGTGATTTAAGCAAGTGACTGCTGTAGACTAATTATGGAAAGAATGTGCTGATAGCCAGTTAGAAGATACATTTAAAGGGAGAACCACTGGAAATGACTCCGTTGGTATAAAGCAGAGATTATGCATAGTCTAAGAAATACAGATATTGAAATATACTCAAGGTAAAGATAAGCATGGCAGGAGAACACTCACCAAACTTTAAAATTTTCTAGAGTTCTAGGTCCTTGATAAGCATTTGAATCAGAATCTATTTAAATGATGTATATTTCCCTGTAATTCTATATTATGTGATGCTCCCTGGTCCACCAATCAAAGAATGATTATTAAGTTCCTTTCTTTGTCAGATGTTTGAAAATATGGCATACCCCAAGGGTTTGTTATCTAGATGGAAAGAAGGTGCATGAACAAAACATAATCAAAGCTAAGAAGCAATATTTGGATAAGGACTAAATCCTATTTTCTAGTGTTTTTTCAGAGACCCAAGAAAGCACTGTGAACTAGAGCTGTTGTGGTGGGCATCCTGAAGGAGATGAGATCAAACAGAACCTTGAAAACTAGGTAGAATCCAGCAGAACAGAATTTGTAATCTAGTGTTATACTCTATGAGATTTTGTTTCTCTTTTTATAAAGAAGATAATATTTACCATTCTTACGATACCTACCACATAGCATTCCTCCACAGCTAAAAATTAAATCTGCTAATTTATATACAAAGTGTTTTAAAAACATCTGCTTAAACAGGTGCTATTCCTTGGACATCTCTGATATGACAAGCAGATTTGAAAGGGGGCATTTGGGGGAACACAATAGATGGTGACTTAAGACAATTAAGCTAAAGTATCTCCTTCCTAAATGTCTTTCTTCCTCTCCATTTTTTTCCTCCTATGCTCTCTCATCACTCTCCCTGTACATTCTTTCTTCTGTCCACATTCACTGTGTACTATTTCATGCCAGGCCCAGAATTAAATTGGTCCCCGCCTTTCAGGAGACCACAGAATATGCGCTAGAGAAGAAAACCAGGTGAACACATGCAAGCACTAGAGGAGAGTAGGTTGGAGGAGGATTTACTTTCCTAGGGAAACATGTTTGATATTTTCCATCTTCATCTTCAGTAACTCTCCCCACGGCCAAGCCACTTCTGCAGGTAAGTTTTTTTTTTAATTTTTAATTTTTTTAAAATTAATTAATTAATTTATGGCTGTGTTGGGTCTTCGTTTCTGTGCGAGGGCTTTCTCTAGTTGTGGCAAGCGGGGTCCACTCTTCATCACCGTGCGCGGGCCTCTCACTATCGCTGCCTCTCTTGTTCTCTGTGGAGCACGGGCTCCAGACGCGCAGGCTCAGTAATTGTGGCTCACGGGCCCAGTTGCTCCGCGACATGTGGGATCTTCCCAGACCAGGGCTCAAACCCATGTCCCCTGCATTGGCAGGCAGATTCTCAACCACTGCGCCACTAGGGAAGCCCTGTGTTTTTTTTTTTAAAGGATGAAAACACAGATTACACTTTATTTTTAATATTGAAATCAATTTTAATACAGAAAATAAAGACAGCATTTTGCAAATTTATCGTTCAGAGGGGTATCTCTATTTAAGGAAATCAGCCAGTTACACTTCGAGAAATGAAATATTACAGCTTGTACACCAAAATCAAAAAATGAAATTAAATTAAAAAATGAAATGGTTACCAAGGTAATGCATGTCAGGGGATCAAAGGTGAAGGGTCACACATTATGAAAAAGAAATCCAAAGGGACTGCTACATCATAATCTCTCATTAGTGTTCCAACGGTGCCTCTCTTTGGGTAAACTTGAACATTTCGGCAGACACTCAAGCAGCTTTTTCGGTGAAAAGATTTTTACATGACTATTGCTATTCCCATGATCATCTATAGGTGGCACGGTGTTGAGAACGCAGCAGGTGCTAATTCCGCACAATACACTTTGGGAAACGGTCTTCCGGCTTGTTTTCGGCAGCCATTTCCCCTCCGCGCATCACAACCTCCTCCTTCTCGTGACAGGGACCTGGGCGCGCGCTTCGTCCCGCCGCCGCCGCGCTGTGATTCTGTGGCTCTCTCAGTCAGCTTGGCATCTTGAGGATGGGCGAACAGGCAGAGGACGGAGACAGTCCTGTTAGTGGAGGATGCCCTGATACTGATACGGATTTAGCACAGAGTTATAAGGCTGTGGATGCCATTTAGACTTTAAAATTGCATTATCCCCTCTTCCGACCTATTGTTCCTGAGGTCCAAATTCCCCAGGTATAACAACCCAGTTACAGTGCAAGGGCTTCATCCTCTGATCTGACCATAGAAGACATAGAAAAAATGGTAAATTTACTGTGATCTGGCCCACTTATGATAAGAGTCATGGGGTCACAGGTGATAAAAATCACATCTGTCACCCACTCCTCTCCTGGTCTACATCCCTTTTAGCCAAGCTGTCTAGTTAGCAAATGGCCTTACACAACCCTCTTCCTCATTTATACATTCATTTTCATACAAGCTTGCAATAAAGATTTTAAAATATATTTTCTGTTTATATCTCGTGTATAAACTGGGAACTCTGGATGTTAATTAAGTCTTACAGAGCATATTTTTAGTACAAATTATTTTTAAATGTGTTATTGGTACAAACTCATCACACTTCTATCAGTACCATCTGATTGAAACACTGGCAATCACTGCATCTTGAATGCAGGCAGGTTTTGTGTGGTAACACCTCTAAAATTAGCAGGAAGGAAAAAACAAGCAATATTCAGGAGGAATTTTCTCTTCACATGACACTGTACATTTTTAGAGGTACACGTTTCCTCCTTAACACAAACACGAGATTATGTTTCTTTATGATTCACACCACATTATGAATGATTTAACTTGTTCTTAAAAGATAAAAGAACGTTCATATTTTTTTTTGGAGAAGAACACATTCATATTACCCTATTTTGGGTGCAGGAGAGGACAGGTCTAAGGATCCATTTCTAATGACAACAGTAAACCCACACACAGCTTTAACCTCTCAATGAGCAATTCACTCTCTCAATTTCTGACCTCCAGAGGCTTTTTTTTTTTTTTTTTTTTTTTTTGCGGTACGTGGGCCTCTCACTGTTGTGGTCTCTCCCGTTGCGGAGCAGAGGCTCCGGACGCGCAGGCTCAGCGGCCATGGTTCACGGACCCAGCCGCTCTGCGGCATGTGGGATCTTCCTGGACCGGGGCACGAACCCATGGCCCCTGCATCAGCAGGCAGACTCTCAACCACTGCGCCACCAGGGAAGCCCTCCAGAGGCTTTTTTAATTTCTAGTTTTTGAATATAAGAATAATAAAATTTCAATGATAGCCTTTGAGAAAGGGAAGTAATCTTTTGGAGTAGCATATTGAACCTCAGAAAACAAATAACAGCTTAAGGTCATACCATTGGTGCTTGAAATGAACATCACTCAATGCACAGACGTTCCTGTCCGATACCAGAAACAATTTTACAGTGTCTATCAAAAAAGCTTTAAATAGTAACTTGGAAATATCAAGCCCCTAAATGTTTCATCATCCACAAACCAGGATATTCCTGTAGAGGTGTAGAGGTCACTAGGTCCAGGCCTTCACAGGTCACTGAGGCTCAAAGAATGAGTGTGCAGTGACCTGCCTTATTTAAGTTCCTTATGCTGAATAATGATGCTTGAGGAGGGTCAGCATCAGCTGCCTGGAAGAGCAGCATTGGTGCTGTCTGTACCTTTTCATTCATTTGCTCTTTTTACAGGACTAGACCTAGGTTTGTCTTAAGCCAAATTTGATTCAGGCAGATCACCATCCCTGGTTTGTATGTTATTTTTCAACAGCAGATTTAAGACGTCTAAATGATGGGGCAGTTCTTTGGAGTAAAGATTACAGCCTCCAGTAGTAAATAAATAATGAGTTTGGGACCTGAAGCTTGCAAGGATTTTCTCACCAAATCAAATTGTTTTCCGTTCTGTGATTTTTATACTTTGCTGTACAGAAAACCCTAGATAACAATCCTCCAAGAAAAAGTAGTTAATGATAGAGCACAAATTTACCCAGGTTCAAGTTCAGTTGGGAACATATTACTTTAAATAAATGAGAAAAACATTCAAAACCTTACCTAAATGCTTCCCCATTTGTATTTGTAGCTGCAGTGTCAAGCTCACAGATTCATACTGCATAAGCATTCAATGAAGTTTTGTAACATTTTCTGCTCTTGTTACTCATTTTTACATGTATCCATTCATTTATTTACCATATATTGAGTGTTTACTGTGTATCAGAGCCCTTGCTAATCTGAGGAACTGAGGAACAAAGAAACCCTTGCCTTTCTAGCACTCAGATATTGTGGAAAGAAATACATACTTACAGAGACACATCCCAGTATAATTTGTCAAATACCATTACTAGATTATCCACGGAATATTTTTAAAGTACAAGCCTAGAAGATGCTATATCTTGGAGTCAAGGAAAACTTGAAAGAGGAGGTCATCTATATGAAGATCTTGAAGAATGAGAGAGTTTATTTTATTAGAGTGTGGAGAATTGATTGAGGATAGCTATTCAGGCCAAATGCTATTCAAAGAGTGATGATAAAATAAGTACAAGAGGATAAAAGGCAAAATAAGAAGCTGAAAAGTAGGGTAGGTATATACTCATGAGAGGATATCTATGCTAAGCTAAGGAGTATGATTTTGTGTGTGCATGCACACATGTGTGTTTTAAATTTGCAGCAGTGCGTGAAAAATCAAATTTTTGATTAGAAAGGCAAATATGGTTGGTTTTTTTTTTTTTTTCGGTACGTGGGCCTCTCACTGTTGTGGCCTTTCCTGTGCGGAGCACAGGCTCCGGACGCGCAGGCTCAGCAGCCATGGCTCACGGGCCCAGCCTCTCCGTGGCATGTGGGATCTTCCCGGACCGGGGCATGAACCTGCATCCCTTGTATTGGCAGGCGGACTCTCAACCACTGCACCACCAGGGAAGCCCCAAATATGGTATTATTTTGGAGCATATCTAGGAAGTGACAATACTGGTGGCAGGGAAGCCATTTTGAAACTATCTTAAGATTCTAGGTGATATTGTGATAAGAGTGTGGGCCAGGCACCAGTGAATTTCAGTCTAACTAGTTCTTCTCATGTTTTTCCCTGTGTTCATGATCTTACGCTGTGAAGATGATGGGTGAGAGGACCAGAAGGAGCTAGAGAAAAGGATGTAGTGAAAAGCTGTGACCTTAAATAAGCAGTTTTAATTAAAAGATTAACAAGACTCATAAGATTACAGAAAACAGTCAGTTAGATAATAGTGATGATATACAGCATTTTCTGTGCACTTACTATGTGCCAGGTAACACAGATTCTCTCCTCAGTCAAACTCTAGCCAAGTTCCTCTGAGCCCTCTATTTGAGTAGACCTCACACTTGGCCTATAAAAACTCCAGATGCTCAGCAAAAAAATGCTTTCACCTAGTCTCCCTTTTTTTACTCACGCTAAAAGGCTTAAATGCTAACACGGCTTCTAACAGCTCAAGGCTGCATATCTAGGATGATAGCACTTCCCCTTAAAGTGCCTGCCTGAGGAAGCTCAAGGTTGCCACAAGAATTTACTGCTTGTTCTAGCCAACCCTTGACCAGAGGCTACTAACCTTACTTTCTTAAAACATTTGCTGAAAAGAGCTTAAAATTGTGAATCTGTCCTCTGTCTCTTTGAGATGTATATGTACCTCCTATAACTCAAGAGTGACCTAAGAAGGCTTTCCTTTGAAATGTGATCATCAGGAAAGATAGGGCCTCTGTCTCACAGTGTCCATGGGAGAAAAGAATCCTAACTTCCATAATCTCCAGTGAACTGACACGTTTGTTCGAATAGCATTTACACTAACTCTCTGTAACTCTATTCCTTCATTCGTCTTTAAAAATGCCCAGTCACCTCATTGCACATCCCAATTCGATTCAATTCAATTCAATTCATACTGGACTCTTTTCCCTACTGCAACATTGTATTACTGATTAAAATCTGTCCTTAACACTTAACTAGCTTTGTTCGTCTTCGACACAGGCGTGGTGACAGGCTTGTACAATCGTTTTCACCTTAGCGCCTCATAGCCACACCCTACAAAATAGTTGTTGGCTTCATTTTCTACTACTATTACCTGCTGTATGTGAGCCCAGTTCTCTAGCCAATTAAAGTACATGGAAAACATTTTAAGCAGCAAAGAGCTAAAATATTTCAAGTCTCAACCCAATTTATTCTAGCAACTGGAAGAATATGTTTCTGTGAATTCCTTGTTCAAGACAGCAGTTCCCAAGTGTGAAAAAAGCAAAACAATGTATATATATGACTTCATTACTTATAATCACCCAGCTTCAGTGAGAGGAAGAGCGTCAGCTGTGTACAGAGAAGCTCTTGGGAACACAGCCTCAATTTAACTCTTTGGCACATGATTCAAATTATTTTATTTATAACCTGATCTTTTGTCTGTAACACAAATTGCTCCCAAATACCTTCTCAGATCTCACACCAGGAAAGAGATAATAAAAGTGCAATTCTTCCCCCAATTACTACTTATTACCTCTTCTGATGTTTTCTTTCTCATTATAATATTACTAGAATAGGGTTGGCGATTTTTGCCAAGCAACTAGGAGTGAGTGAGTGAAGCTCAGGTTCTGGTGGACCCTCTGCTCCACTTGGTTAGATCTCAACTCTACTCTTGGCTCAACTCACCTTTTTGATCATGAACCCCAAATCATAGTTTCACTCCATTATTTTATCTATTGCTCCATAATTTTTATGATCTATACAGTCTTCTCTAAATTTACTATTTGACTCAATTTAATTTCTACTTACTTTGTTCTGTTTTTTTTTTTTTTTGCTGTACGTGGGCCTCTCACTGTTGTGGCCTCTCCCGTTGCGGAGCACAGGCTCCAGATGCACAGGCTTAGCGGCCATGGCTCATGGGCCCAGCCGCTCCATGGCATGTGGGATCTTCCCGGACCGGGGCTCGAACCTGCGTCCCCTACATCGGCAGGAGGACTCTCAACCACTGCACCACCAGGGAAGCCCATACTTACTTTGTTCTTTAACTTTCCTTCTCTAACATATGAGTTTTCCATACTAATAAATACATCCTTGTTATCCCTAAGCACTAGTATCAATTTATAGGTCAGAAAACCAAGGCTTGAAAATAAAAGAAGAAAAGAGAAGGGAAAACAAAAGAAATGAGAGGGCTTCCCTGGTGGCACAGTGGTTGAGAGTCCGCCTGCCGATGCAGGGGACACGGGTTCATGCCCCGGTCCGGGAAGATCCCACATGCCATGGAGTGGCTGGGCCCAAGAGCCATGGCCGCTGAGCCTGCGCGTCCGGAGCCTGTGCTCCGCAA
>NW_020837956.1:33605611-33813927 GCF_003676395.1 Aethalodelphis obliquidens
AAAAAAAAAAAAAAAAAAAAAAAAAAAAAAAGAAATGAGAAAAAAAAAATGAAGGAAAGAAAAGAGAAGAAAAAAAGAAAGAAAAAGAGAGAACATAGGCTTAGGTTGAGAGGCAACTTGTACTGAGGAACAAGCTGGTAAATACTGGAGTTGAATCCATGAATTTGACTCTAAATCCTGTCTTCTTTTTTTTTGCGGTGTGCGGGCCTCTCACTGTTGTGGCCTCTCCCGTTGTGGAGCACAGGCTCCAGACGCGCAGGCTCAGCGGCCATGGCTCACAGTCCCAGCCGCTCCGCGGCATGTGGGATCTTCCCAGACTGGGGCACGAACCCGTGTCCCCTGCATCGGCAGGCGGACTCTCAACCACTGCACCACCAGGGTAGCCCTAAATCCTGTCTTCTTAATAACTCTGCAATACATTATATGCACTGTATTATATATATGTACAGGACAATAAAATATTATTTTAATGAATGGTACCACATTTACTATTATGAGAAAATTATCTTTGATTGCAAAAGTACTACTTGTGAAAGAAGAGATCTGAGGGACGTTTGATTAGCAATATCATCCACTATTTTACATAAGCAAAATAATAATAATAATAGTAATAATAATAAAATTTTAATCAGAAAGGATAAGTCATTTGTAAAAGATTGCATAATTTGTAAGGGCAGGAACTGGTAGGCAAACTAATACCTCACAGGCTCCCACTTCACTTGAGTTTTACTCCACGCATTCTGTCCTAACTATAATGCGCATACACATTCTTACCCAAGCGGTCTTCATGTCCATGATTTCTCAAGAGTTCTAAATTGAAGGTGCTTCATCCTCCTGATGTCACAAGTCTTCTTTGTGCAATTTAAAATAACTGCATAACTAAGTTTTCACTGTTGTACATCTCAGCTGTTTGCCAGGGCACTTTTTTCTGAATAAGTGCATTTCTTTCCAGTATGATCGTAATTTTTGCTAAGCCTGCAGTCTTCTCTTCTTCCTAATCACATCTGTAGTTCACCTGAGATAATGACTTGGCTTTTCAGAAATTAAAAACCTTCATGGGCTAGGAATTGGCCTGATTAGATACCCCGCCATGCCAACTCCTGCTGCCAGGGCTGCCTAAGGCATACACTAAGTCAATGTCAGGTCCATTTTGTCCTTAGAAAGCCCTCTCAAGGTCAGCCATTCTCATTTGTTATCCGTGTCTTACCCCTTTCCTCTCAGTATTCTAGGAGAGGATCCAGGTGCTCCCATCAGGCATTAGGAGGAATCTGACAGAGACAACGGCCCTGAAGTCTGTGGGTGTGAGGAGAGGTCTCCTGATGGACCACCTGCAGCTGGGGCTGCCCTGCAGCAGCCTGGCTATGCGAGCTCAGCTGAGCAACATGCCCTTTTATGCCCTCTATTTCCACATCCATTAATGGTCATGATAAATCTGTGAAAGACCCAACTTAGCATTGCTTTCACTCAGTTTTTATCATCAATAAAATAAAAACAATGTTTTCAGTGTTGTTGTGAAGTTCGGAGGTCCTACAATAAAAGTTTAAGCACAGCACATGGCATAGGATAGCCATCTTAATTAAAGGCTGATGAAGTTCAACACAAGCTGTCCCCAAATATGCCACTTTGACATATCGATGACTTTGAATTAAAGTTACTTAAGAAACAGCCAGTGCAAAAGAACACTCTGACCCCCTTTTTCCCCCCTGAAAGCAGGAAATAAATCTCCAATGTAAAAGATACCCTTTCTGTACCAGCAGGTAGAGAGACGCCCTTCATATCACAGACAGGGAATTGTATCTCCCTCCTCCAAATCCTTTGCCTTTGTGACTTCTCATCACCCCTCTCAGTTACACCATGCCCTCTTCCCCAGTTCTGGATATTTTTTCTGCCCTTAAATTCAGGACACTGAATATAAATTAAAGATACCAAAAAGAAAACCTTAAACTAGGTTATCAATTAAAATCTCTAGGGAGATTCTTTCAAAGAGGAATTTATCTAATGCCATGTGCTTATGCTCTCGTGATTATTACTCTGACTTCCCAAGTGTCTCATCTTGGCACTGGTCCTCCTCCTGAAGTTATATTTTTGTCTTAATCTTAGGAACTGAAATGTGGATCCCCAAACGCTTTCACCTTTTCTCCCAGTAGAGTTATAGGCCAAGAGGAGATCTGATGGCCTGTCAGATCGTCCTCAACTCTCAGCGTGAAAATGTATATTAGTGTTCCCATGACATCGCTGTAACTTCCACTTGTGTAATCTCATTATCTTTTAATTTCCTGCCCACTGCCCAGTACCTGGTGTCCCAGAATAGCCATCCTTCAGTAATACATGCCAACTTCCCAAACTTTTAACTATGTTTTTATGAGAACACATTTCCATATTGTACATTCAGAAAAAAAAAATTAATTTGTATTAGTCCGTCAGAAAAACGAAGCATTGAATTTTTTCTATTAATGCTCTACTAGAAAGGGTGCCCTGAGAATGACAACTGACTATTCCAGACCACTTAACAATGTCTTGCATTACAAAAAACCTTTGGTCTGGGTGAATTCAAGTGGGAGCATGTTTAAAAATCATTTTAAGAGAATAAATTTCTTATTTCGATATGGCACTCATGTTTTAAAATGTTGGTGGTTTCATCCATGAACAGTTTTAAAAAATTCTCCAACTTTCATGAGAGAGACTAGAAGAGGAAGTTGATAATGTTTAATTTTCTTAACATTATTGATTTTGCTTTCATGGGCACGATTTATGAGAGATTCCTCAAAATTGCAAGTAAAAGAATCTAGGAAACACAGATATATAGAATACAATATAAAATTCGAGAAAATTGTATGCATTCCAAACATATAGTATTGCAGGAAAAATAAAATGTTACTTCAAGGACACATTTATTTATTTTCAGAAAATAAGAAGAGTATGAGAACTTCAGTCATATTATGTTAAACTTATGAAGACTATTATGTAGGTGTAGGTGGCATTCTGCTGGGTTAGATCTTACTTAATTCATATTCTTTATAATCTCATCACACAGTATTACAGACAATAAATTCTGAGATATGAAATTTATAAGTGATTCATCAAAATCGAATTGTATAGTATGATTATACATTTGAGGAAGGTATTTTGGTTACTAAGTACCCTGTTGATTTTTATCTAAATGTATGATTAAATATTATAAATTAGAAAATATTCTTAAAACTAAGAAACTAAGTCTAGGACGTAGATGTACACTAGGGAGAAATATGATGACATTACTGCAACCAGAATACTTATAAAAGGATTGAAATTTGCAGTAAAAATGGCTTACATTTCAATATATTTAATATGAATGAAGCATACATATGCTATTTAACAGAAAATAAAGAAAACTATCCTTTTTTTAAAATAAGGCAGATATAGTAACCATGCAATGTCCCCTACTTGTATATATAAACAAGAGCCATGAATTAGATTACTTGAAACACAGAAAATACACATCCTCAAGGGCACTGGAGTAATTCAATACTGTATGGGATTAGCTTTTTAAGAATGTATTGCAAAGGCCCTCAGGGTCTCACACCTCACTAAATTCAAACTTTTAATGCTCTCATTTTAATTTTGTCAGACATAATAATAGACCCTAAGGTGGGAATATGCTATTTGGAGCAAAATAGAAAAGCGTATCAATGGGCTGTAAATTATAGATGCATTGTATGGGCAGAAAATATTTTAACCTTTAATATAGAATATAATTTAAAAGCAGTAATCCAAAGAGGAGGAATAAGAAGTTACTTTATGGAAAGGAACAGAGTTGTTTCCTAAACAAAGGTCAAATATGACTTTATTCTTCTTTGGCTAGAAAATCAATATACATGTTACCCCTTTGCCTTTGAAAAGCAGTTCTATGTTTAGGTCAGTTTTAGGCATTTTCTTCTCATTTCCTCTTCTTAGTTGGCAGACTTTTCAAGAAAGAAATCAAAGCTTTGGATTGGATGTTCAACATTTTTTTTTACCAACAAATCCCTTTACCATTATTTCCTTTCACTCTGCTTCCCCCAATATATACCACATTTGGTAAGGTTTGCTACCTAGTAACCATCTATGAAAAAATAATAATATGCTATTATGGAAGTAGTTTGGCTCTTGGAGTGTATTAGAACTGAATTTTTAAAAATCTATTGTTTTTTATTGAAGTAGAGTTGATTTATAATGTCATGTTAGTTTCAGGTATACAGCATGGTGATTCAGATATACATATGTGTGTGTGTATATATATCTGTATATATACGTTTTCAGATTCTTTTTTCCTTATAGGTTCTTACAGAATATTGAGTATAGTTCCCATACTATAGAGTAGGTCCTTGCTGGTTATATATTTTATACACATTAGTGTGTATATGTTAATCCTATACCCCTAATTTACCCTTCCCGCCCCCCGAACTTGAATTCTAACTTGGCCCTTTGATGCCTTAGTAACTTTTGGCAAGTTAATTAACCTGATGGATCTTCAGCTCCATCCACTGATGGAGGTTTACAACTGTGGCTGTGAGAAATAAATATAGTATGGATAACGGTGGTCCCAGAATTAGATACAAGATGGCTGTTATTGTTTCTGCTAGCTTTTGTTATTTGTTTTTCATCTTTTAAATTCATACCTTTATTCAAAACTGAAATTCCAGTAATATTTTTCCAGTAATATTCCAATAATATTTTTCATTCCTGAAACAGCAGGGAAATTGTATCTATTATTTACCTCTAGTGGTCTTCCTATAAAATCTTTCTTATTTCGGTTATTTATAAAATATTGTTTAAAATATTCCAAACCTGGGGCTTCCCTGGTGGCGCAGTGGTTGAGAGTCCGCCTGCCGATGCAGGGGATACGGGTTTGTGCCCCAGTCTGGGAAGATCCCACATGCCGCGGAGCAGCTAGGCCCATGAGCCATGGCCACTGAGCCTGCACGTCCGGAGCCTGTGCTCCGCAATGGGAGAGGCCACAACAGTGAGAGGCCCGCATAACGCAAAAAAAAAAATTAAATTAAAAAAAATAAAATATTCCAAACCAATTTTTTATAACAGTGTTGGTACTAGCTCACAAATTCATATCACTACATAATATTCACTCTCAGGGTGGGTCCAGAGTAAGCATGCAGGGAATGCATGGTCCTTTCACTGCCTCTTTCCAACAACTTGGTGAACTCCAAACTGGGAACCCATGTTCTAGACCAAAGACTTTTTTCCAGTGCATCAGTGGAGTTTGAGGAGTATTTAGATGTGTTCCTCTGGAACCTCCTGCCCTGGTTTCCTGACCTAAGTATTTTCCACAGAATGTAAGTATAAGAAGAGTTCTGACCACCTCCACTGTCACTCTGCTCTCTTGAGCAAAGAAGTAAAAGAAAAGAAAAAAGAAAAAAATTGTGACAATTCTCTTAATGAACACCAAGAAGCTCAGAAAATAGAAGTATAAACAAAACTCATCCCAAAACTGAGAGTGTATGTTAAATACTGCTTTCAGTTCCAAAAGAGACATTCACACTGCTTTAAAACATGCTTATTTCACCCACAGGTATTGATGCAAAAGTTATAGCTGCAAAAATTATTAAAACTTATTGAATTCTGTATAAAATCCTACTAAATTATATTGTTATAATAATCAAAAATACAACACTGCCCACTGTAACTTAATATTCTTCCCTACATAATACCAAGGTATTCATATGATTCTATACTACTACAGAGTATAACATCTAGGTAAATGCATGAGCTATTCCTTAGTTTAAATTATTAAATATCATATTTGAATTAGAAGCCAACATTTATTTCATGCATTCAAAAACACATACTTAAGTAAAAACCTAATGCTATATGTGTGTGTATATATATATATATATATATATATATATATATATATATATAAAATCCGAGTTCTGAAAACTACAAAACACTAATGGAAGAAATCAAAGAAGACTGAAGTAAATGAAGAGACATATGGGGCTCGTGGATTGGAAGGTTCAACATAGTAAAAGTGTAATTTCTCCCCCAATTGATCTATAGATATAATGCAAAAACAATCAATCAAGATAGTTTTGTAGATACAGGTGAACTGATTATAAAATGCATAAGTGTCGTAGGCTGAAAAATGGTATCCCTAAAATATCCACATTCTAATTTCTGGAACCTAAGAATGATACCTTATATGGTGGGCGGAGATCCTTGCAAATGTGATTAAGAATCTTGAGATGGAGAGATTATCCTGGATTATCCAGGTGGTCGCAAATGTAATCACAAGTGTCCTTATAAGTGGAACAGATGGAGATTTGACACAGACACATAGAGGACAAGGCGATGTGAAGACAGATCAGAGATATTTGGCGATGATGGCCTTGAAGATGGAAATGATGCAGCCACAAGCAAAAGGAGCCAGTAGAAGCAGGAAGAGGCAAGGAATGGATTCTCCTCTAGAGCCCCTGCAGGGAGTACAGCTCTGTGAACACCTTGATTTTGGCCAGTGATACTGATTTCAGACTTCTGGCCTCCAGAACTGTACGGGAATAAATTTCTGTTGTTTTAAGCCACCATATTCATGGTATATTGTTATGGCAGCTCCAGGAAACTAATAGAATAAGGAAATGAAAGAGAACTAGAATAGATGACACAATTTGAAAAAGAAGAAACAAGTTGCATATAACTTCTCTTCTTCAAAAAACAGTGTTAAAAATAAGAAAAGCTATAGGAACTCGAGGCTTTTCAGGGCATGAGCTACCTTTCTTCTTGCATGGCCTTGCAATAAACCTTTTTCTGCTCCAAACTCCGACGTTTCAGTTTGTTTGGCTTCACTGTGCATCGGGCACATGAACTTGCATTAATAAAACGAAGACTCCTAAGATTTCAAGTCCAGGGCCAGGTTGAAAATAACACCTGTGCTGTGATAACAAAGAAGGGTAGTTTTTTTCGGAAAAGTGTCTCATTTAGAGTTACTGGATTTGTCAAGATGTGATTTCTTCATCCACATACGATGACCTCTGAATTGATCACTGGGAAGCTTCCAGGAGAATGGTGTGTATGGATTATAACTTAGATCTCTGCATGATGAGAAAGGCTCTGAGCCCCAGGTTGAGGTGTGTCATTTATATACTCAGGACTTAACAACCACTGTATATGGTTCCAACTATCTGCTCCCAGGTCTGCCCTGGTTTTCGCCTCAGTCCAATCCAATACTGAGAATGGTCAGAATATCACTTCAGGAAATTCTTTAATAAAGAATATTTACAGAATGAAAAAAAAGAGAAAAGCTATAGACTGAAAAATACTTACAAAATATGTTGTATTTGACAAAGCAGTTGTATACAAAAATACATGAATAACTGTCAAAACTAAATAATAATAAGATAACCCCCTAAAAATGGAAATATAGACAGGCAGATGACCAAATAAAGATACAGATTTTATATAAGCACAGAAAAAGGTGTTTAAGAGCATTAGTCGGGAAAAGGTAAATTTAATCATGGGTGATAGAAGACCACAGCTATAGAGTAGGTAGAATACTGACAATACTGTGGGCTGACAGGATGCAGAGCATCTGGAACTCTCATACATCAGTGCTCAGAATGCCAAGTAATACAACCATTTTGGAAACATGTTTGGATTTTCTTATAAAGTTAAATATATACCATGAAACGCAGTACTCCCACTCACTGATTTTTACCCAAGAGAAATAAAATTATATGTTCATACAAAGATGTGTACTCAAATACTCAGAGCAGCTTTAGTCATAAACACACATACACACATGGACACACACATGGACAACCCCTATATCTATCATAATTTGAATGGATTAACACATTGTGTCCATACTACTCAGTGTGGACTACTGAGTAGTATGGGATGCTACTCAGTCATGAAAAGGGATTAAATACTGATCTATGCACAACATTGATTCTAAGAACCTATATGCTAAGTGAAATAATCCAGAAACAAAGGCAGATGAGCTATATGATTGAATGTTATGAAATTCTGGAAAAAGGCATAACTATTGGGACAAATCTGTTTAGTTATGTTCACAGGTGGGGGATTGATGGGACAGCTGACAAAAGTGACATAAGGAAAGTTTTGGGGGTAGTGGTGGAAATATTCTATTTCTTGTTTGTGGTGGTAGTTTCATAACAATATACATTTGTCCCCGTTTAGAGGACTACATACAAAGGAATGGCTTTTTATTTACAAAATCTTACAAACCTGACAAAAATAACTACTTGAAATTCAAACAAATATTTACAGAACAAGTGGCAAGTATTAGGTTTTAAAGGATGTGTATATGTGCTTGTGTATGCGCGTGTCTATTTGACTGACAGTAATTAATTTTATTTGCAAACACAAACAAGGTGGAGAAAAAGTGCCTTTTTTAGGCAATATGCTAAGTTGGTATTTATTTGGTAGGAGTAGTACATAAAGTTGGCTTGCTTTTCCTGTGCATTTCAGAGCATCAATATTCAGTACATTGGCTGTTTCTGAGAGCTACTTCATGCCTAAATTATTTCATCACACATCTGACAGTACCTGTGTGTGAATAATTCACCCTATAAGAATCCCAGCTTATCTATGGATTCCAAATCACTAGGATTCACTGAGGTTTTTCAGAGAGCTTCGATTGTTGCTACAAGGAACCAAACTAAATTCTCTGCCGTCAAGGCTGAAGCTTTTATCATCATGTCAGGACTTCCCCTCACCTGTATTTTATGGTTTGCTGATGGATTTCTAGAATAGATTGTCAGATTTAGGATGACTGACACTGAAAATTCTCAGGGTTGTGACACACGTAGTTTTAATTTATGTAAGTGCTGATTCCAATTTATGAGAATTTTCTCATTGGTTTGTTTTGTACTGTATAGTAATGCTTGTTCAATAAAGAATAATTGGAAGTTATAATTAAGCTCAAAGGAAGAAACCACCCATTTCCCACTATAAAAGATCATTTATTAATATGTTGGAATATATTATTTCATTCTCTTTCAAATGTATATGTGTATAATTTTTATTAAATGAAATCTTATTAAAATGTAGTTTTTTGTTTTTTGTTTTTGCGGTACACGGGCCTCTCACTGTTGTGGCCTCTCCCGTTGCAGAGCACAGGCTCTGGATGTGCAGGCTCAGCGGCCATGGCTCACGGGCCCAGCCACTCCGCGGCACGTGGGATCTTCCCAGACCGGGGCACGAACCCGCGTCCCCTGCATCGGCAGGTGGACTCTCAACCACTGAGCCACCAGGGAAGCCCCTAAAATGTAGTTTTAATTGAACATTTACCATGACCTACTTTCCATATCAATAAATGTAAGTCTTTGATGGTGGATACTAGCCAGCTATAGCGGTAGAATATTATTGAATGAATGTGAATAAGGAAATATATAATCCAAAAAACATTTTCAGTTGGTAGATAGTTTTTCCCCTGAGATCGGGAATAAGGCAATGAAAAATTGGTTTTTGAAATAATTTTTAAAATATCATTTATAGTAGAACCAAAAATAAAGAAATATTATGTATAGACTCTAGCTGTGAAAAAAATAACTCATATGGAGGAAATCAAAGACAATCTAAGTAAATGGATAGGTACTTCACATTCATAGATTACAAGGCTTAGTATTGTTCAGACTTCATTTTTTTTCCCAACTTGATCATTTATTGAATACAATCCCAACTAAAATCCAACTTATTATGTGGTTATCAACAAACTGAATCTAACGTTTACATAGAAGGGCAAAAGACTTAAAATATCCAACACAGTATTGAAGAAGAAAAATAACGTTGGGGGATTCACACTACTCTATTTCAAGGCTTGCTGTAAAACCACCGTAATCTTATTTTCTAAGGCTATTCTCCAATAAAAAGAATCAGGGTTCCCTGAAGAAATAACTGATCTATGACTAGGACAGGACATTAAAAAAGATGGCCCTGGAGTATTCTGTAGTGTCAAAATACTACAAAAACTGTCAAGGTTATCGAAAACAAGGAAATCTGGGCAACTGTTACCAACAAGAAGAGCCTAAGGAGGTGATGACTAAATATAATGTGGTATTTTGGATGGAATCCTATAAGAGAAGAAAAAAGGACATTAGGCAAAGACTAAGGAAATCAGAATAAAGTATGGATTTTAGTTAATAATAATGTGTCAACATTGGCTTCTTAATCGAGACAAATATACTAATGCAAAATGTTTGATAATAGGGGAAAATGCATGTGAGGGATACTGGAACTTTGTAAAATCTTCACAGTTTTTCTGTAAATCTAATACTATCCTAAAGTAAAAATAATTAATACAAAACAAGACAGGGCTCAAAGAGTACAGGAACGAAGTACACATGGTATAAACAAAACAAATATCAAGATGGTAGACTTAAAAACAAGTCAATCATGAATTGCATTAAATTTAAATTACATCTGACTTTATCCATACCACTCCCCTAAAATTGTTTCTGTCAAGATCAACTAAAACTCCATACTAAAACAGTCCAATAGGAAAGTCTCTGTCTTCATACTACTGAATTTGATACAACAAAATTTAAATAAGTTGACCATGTCTGTCTTCAAAAATATGTCTATTGGTTTTTGTGATACTGATTTTTAACTTAGTGACCGTTTTATTTCTTGTTATTCTTCCACCCACCTTGCAGTTATTGAATAGCCACAGAGCTCAGCATGAGCCTTCTCTTCTGAGATAACATCGATTCCTATAATTTTCAGTACCATGTTATATGCACTTGAATTTATGCCACAAATCTGATTTTTACCCTGAGCTCCAGGACAGAGCTAAGTGCTTATCTGATGTCTCCACTTGAATATCTTAAAGCTATTTTAAACTTCACATAAATAAAATTGACATGTTTATCTACTCCACTAACACTTAATCTTGTTTTCCCCCAGAATCTGCCATCTTGGTAAATGGGTCAGTATCTATTTAGCTATGTCAATCAGAAATCTAGGAGTTATACTTGATTCCTCTTTTCATTTACTTTTTCCATCCTATCTGTAGGCAAGACTCCTGAACTTTGCAACAAAAATCTCATATTCATTCACTTTTTCCTTGCTGCACTATTACCATGCTAAATCAAGTCACTATCATCTCTCATGCACCACTGCAGCAACCTTTTAACTGTTCTCCTTTTCTCCATTTTTGGCCACATTACCTTAATTACCTAAAAAGAATCCAAAGTTATCTCTTTAAACATAAATCAGATTATGTGAATATCCTGCTTAAATCCCTTCATTGACTTCCTATTCATTAAAATAATATCCAAATTTTGCAAGGCTAATTTTGTATTACCACATGTCCGCCTTTTTTTTTTTCCCTCATGTATTCATTGATTTCTGCTCCCTCCTTCCCCCACAAATATTTTGCCAGGACTACTATAAGGTTCTTAGAATTCATTTGTAAACCAAACAGATGACAATCCCTTTCTTTATGGAGCTTACATTAGAGAAGGAGAGGGACAGCAGCAAGAAAAAAACAAGTACATAGACAATCTTTGCTGTTCATGGTAGTGTCAAAGCAAAAAATCAAAACAAAAACAAAAGGAAACATGCAAACTAAGACCTTCATAATCAAAGGAAAAATATGATTGTTCCATGACCTTTAAATATTTTGTCAAAACAATACAAACTGTCTTACTCTCAGTTTTAAATATATAAGGAAATTTTTAAAAATTAAAAAAAACATTTATCTAGTGTATTATAATTTAAAATATTAGAAACATTGAGAGCTAAAGTGGGGTTTTTTTGACTTGTAAAAACCTTATCAAAGGTAGTCTGAACTATATTCTTGACTTCAAGTTGCATCATTTATGAAACAGAGTAAGCATGTTTTCTCTGACTTGGTACATTGTCATACCCTTTTCCAAGTTTGTATCAGCTTCCAACACTTTATTCTTTGTGTTTTCTGTATCATGAAGTACAGATCTTCCTTGACTTACGATGGGGTTACGTCCAAATAAGGCCGTTGTAAGTTGAGAACATCATATGTCGAAAATGCATTTAATACACCTAACCCACCAAATATCCTAGCTTAGCCTAGCCTACCTAAAATGAGCTCTGAACACTTACATTAGCCCACAGTTGGGCAAAATCAATGAACACAAAGCCTATTTTATAAAAACAATTCTTGAATATCTCATGTAATTTATTGACTTCTGTACTGAATGTGAAAAACAGGTTGGTTGTATGGGTACAGAATGGTTTAAGTGCATCGATTGTTGACCCTTGTGATCTGTGGCTGATTGGGAGCTGCATCTCGCAGCCACTGCCCAGCATCACAAAAATCTACCACATATTGCATTATTTACATAACAATTCATGCACTGAAGAGACAGCAGTGAGGTCAGTACTTTATATAATTATTTCCAGTGACTATACTTTAGTAATTGTAATGTGAATGATGTAGTTGGGGGGGGTCTGGTGTTATCTAACTAAATGACAGTAATTAGAATTCATGCATATCAGAACCATGCAAAGCAAAGACTGTTAATGCTATGAGTCTGTGAGTACTAGGAAGAAAATAAAAGAGCAAAGTAGGGAGAAAGAGAGTGTCTTAGCTCAGGCAGCTGTAACAAGTTACCATAGACTGGGGTGCTTAAACAACAAATATTTATTTCTTACAGTTCTGGAAGATGGAGGTCTTAGATTAGGATGCCAGCATTGTTGAGTTCTCACAGGAGCTCTCTTTCTGGTTTATAGTATGACCATCTTCCTGCTATATCCTCACATGTCAAAGAGAGA
Source organism: Aethalodelphis obliquidens (assembly GCF_003676395.1). NCBI lineage: Eukaryota > Metazoa > Chordata > Mammalia > Artiodactyla > Delphinidae > Aethalodelphis > Aethalodelphis obliquidens. The sequence continues at coordinate 33,618,356 of NW_020837956.1, forward strand.
AAGCTCTGGTCTCTTCATCCTTTTATAAGGACACTAATCCCATCATGGGGGCTCCACCCTTATGACCTCATCTAAACCTAATTACCTCCCAAAGGCCCCACCTCTAAATACTATCACATTGGAGATTAGGGCTTCAGCCTATGGATTCAGGGTGGGGGACACAATTCAGTCCGTAGCAGAGAGTCCATAGCAGGGAGTGACAGAAGAGGTGCTAATCTGATAGAGGAGCAGGAAATTTCTTTTTTAGGAGGTGATATTTGTGTGAAGTGTAGCTATCCTGGAAAAGAACATTCAGTCAGATCTCACCTTCCTGTCTTCCATTTACTCCCTTGTCCTTTCCATCCTATTTCTGCTGATGAGGCTTTGAGCTTTTGTGTTTATTTTCTTTCACTGCAATTCGCTTTCTTTGGCTGACTCAGTCTCACCTGCAATTCTCAGCTGAAATATTACTTCTGCAGAAAGACTATTCTTGACTTGTATCTGATGTTGCCCCAGAGAATTACTATATAGTCTATCACCCTGTTTTTTCCTTCATGGGTTCTATCACAATTTGTAATTATGTTGTTTGTTTGTTTAGTTTTTATGTCTATCTTTCTCATTAGAATGTAATTTGTATGAGGACAAAGCATTTGTCTGCCTTATTTGAGAAGGTATCTCCAGCTGCTTTTAAAGGGTGTGTTGTATAAGGTAGGGGATACTCAATAAATGTCTTTTGAGTAAAGGAAGAAAATTATTTCTTATGCTATTGTACTACAAGGAGGAAGTTATGCATATTTTTATCTCTAGTCCATAATAAAGAGCCATCCTGTGTTAGATATTCAGTGTTGGTTGACTGATTAATAATATCTATCTTCTCTAGATTCCCCTTCTTTTTAAATGAATGTCCACATTTAATTATTTAAAATGTTTATCAAATACTTGCAATTTGTTTGGCATTTAAAAAATAAAATATTCTTGGGACTTCCCTGGTAATCCAGTGGTTAAGACTCTGCACTTCCACTGCCAGGGGGCATGGGTTCGATCCCTGGTCAGGGAACTAAGACCGCACATGCTGTGTGGCATGGCCAAAAGTTAAAATAAAATAAAATATTCTATTTGTAATACTTTCTATACTGCCTAATATTACTCTCAATTCAAATAATTTGAGTTGTCCTGAAATTAGTGATATTTATATTTATTCTTTTAACATGACTTTTCAGTTATGTTACAACATACCCCCTTATAAACATCTTCTCTAAAAGAAACTTTTTCTTTACCCTCAAAATTCGAAAAACATCCTTTCTGGGGCTTCCGTGGTGGCACAGTGGTTGAGAGTCCGCCTGCCGATGCAGGGCACACGGGTTCGTGTCCCGGTCCGGGAAGATCCCACACGCCGCGGAGCGGCTGGGCCCGTGAGCCATGGCCGCTGAGCCTGCGCGTCCGGAGCCTGTGCTCTGCAATGGGAGAGGCCACAACAGTGAGAGGCCCGCGTACCGCAAAAAAAAAAAAAAAAAAAAATCCTTTCCTTTGTCTTGAAAGAAACAATTCAAATGATTTTCTAAAGACATCATTTATCAGCAGACTTCCTTGTACTGGAATACAAAGTTCCATCCACACATATACTGCTTTTAAGAAATAAAGGGAAATCTTTATAAGTTGTGATGAGAAAATGAAATATCTATGTATGTGTGTTTGTGTATGTATGCGTGTGTTTACAAAATAATACATGTATATATGTATATCTATGGCTGCCTATATCTACCCTATGATATAAATAATAGTATTGGAGATAGAGTGTTGTATTTTATCTATTTGCTTATCTGTAGATTCTTTTTTTTTTTGCGGTACACGGGCCTCTCACTGTTGCGACCTCTCCCATTGCAGAGCACAGGCTCCGGATGCGCAGGCTCAGCGGCCATGGCTCACGGGCCCAGCCGCTCTGCGGCATGTGGGATCTTCCCGGACCGGGGCACGAACCCATGTCCCCTGCATCGGCAGGCAGACTCTCAACCACTGCGCCACCAGGGAGGCCCTCTTTATGTTTCTTAATTACATTTTGTAGTTTTCAGTGTACATGTCTTGCATATCTTTTGTTAGATATATTATAAGGGTTTCTTGTTGTGCAATTTATGGTTATTGTAATCATGATCTCCAAATTCTTTGACATGCCTTTCATTGATGGGTGGGGTTTATGTTCTTCCCTTTAAATCTGCGTGGACTTGTGACTCACTCATAATCAACTGAGTGAGGTGGAAAAGACAGAGTGACTTTCTAGACTATGTCAGTAAGAGTTTCAGCTTCCACCTGTTTACTGGGAAATTTATTTTTAAAGTCTAGAGCTACACTGAGAACAACACAGAGGGAGGAAGCCTAGGCCACATGAAAATGTCATAGTAGGTAGCCCAGTCTCAAATCCCAGCTGAGGTTCCAGTCACCAGCCAGTATCACTGCCAGTCCTGTAAGTCCAATGCCACATATTATTCCAGTATACAATCCTAAAGTAGCTGTGCCTAGTCCAGATTCTTTACCCACTGAACCCATGAGCATACTAAAATAGTTGTTTTAAGTTTGTAAATTTAGTGATAATTTGTTACACAGCATTAGTAACTGGAACACTGTTATAAAACACCACTTTAAAAATTATGTATTTTTTTTTATCATTTTAGAGAAATGGAACAGATTTTTGTATATTAACCTTGTATCCAGACATCTGGCTAAATTAACTTCTTAATATCTCTTATAGTCTGTTTGGGCTGCTATAACAAAATGCCGCAAACTGAGAAGCATATGAAAACAGAAAGCTGTTGTTCACAGTTCTGGAGGCTGAGAAGTCCAAAATCAAGGTGCCAACATGGTGACATTTTGGTGACAGCCCTTGTCCTGGTTCGTAGCCTTGGCTTCTTGCTCTGTCCTCACATGGTGGGAGAGGCTAGAGAGTAATGTGGGGTCTCTATTATAAGGCACTAATCCCATTCATGAAGATGCCACCTCATGACCTAATCACCTCCCCAAAAACCCACCAACGAACACCATCACCCTTGGAGTTAGGATTTCAACATTTGAATTTGGGGGAGGGATACAAACATTCAGGTCATAGCACTATTCTTCATTTATTTATAAAATTTGGGAATTTTTCTACACACATATTTATGTTGTCTGTGAATAATGAGCATTTTATTTGCTCTTATCCAAACAGAGATGTTTTATTTATTTAATTTTTGCCTGCTTGATGATAGCCATCTAAGAGGTGTGATGGGATATCTAATGGTAGCTTTGATTTGCATCTCCCTGAGTATTAGTGATGTTGATCATCTACTCATGTACCTGTTAGTCATTTATATATTTTCTTTGGAAAGATGCCTGTTCAAATCCTCTGCCCATTTTTTAATTGAATTGTGTGTTTTTATATTGATTTGTATGAGTTCTTTATATATTTTGGATATTAATTCCTTTTCAGATATACAACTCACAAATATTTTCTCCCATTCTCTGGTTACCTTTTTACTTTGTTGATTGTTTCTTTTGCCGTGCAGAAGCATTTCAGTTTGATGTAGTACCACTTACTAATTTTTGCTTTTGTTCCTTGTGCTTTTGGTGCCGTATCCAGAAAAAATCATTATCAAGACCAATGTTAAGGAGCTTTTCCTCTGTGTTTTCTTCCAGGAATTTTAGGAACTTGGGTCTTACGTTTAAGCCTTTAATCAATTTAATTTTTGTAAGTGGTGTAAGATAGGGGTCTAATTCCATTCTTCTGCATATAGTTATCCCTTTTTCCCAAACCACTTATTGGCAAAACTATGGTTTCCTCATTATTCTTGACTCCCTTGTCATATTTTGGTTGGCTGTGTATGTGAAGGTTTCTTTCTAGGCTCTCGATTCTGTTCCATTGGTCAGTGTGTCTATTTTTATGCCATAATTATACTATTTGATTATTAAATCTTTGCAGTATAGTTTGAGATCAGGAAGTGTGATGCCTGCAGCTTTGCTCTTCTGTCTCAGGATTGCTTTGACTATTCAGGGTCTTCTGTGGTTCCATACAAATTTTAAGATTTATTTTTAAAAATTCTGTGAGAAATGTCATTGGAATTCTGATAGGGATGACATTAAACCTATAGGTGGCTTTAGGTAGTATGGACATTTTAACGATATTAATTCCTCTGATCTCTGAACACTATAATTATTCAATGTATTCGTGTCTTCTTCAATTTCTTTCAACAAAGTCATAGTTTTCAGCCTCCAAATCTTTCACCTCCATGTTTAAATTTATGCCTAAGTACTTTTTATGTTTTTGAAGGTATTTGTGAATGGGATTGTTTTCTTTATTTTCTCTTAGATATTTTGTTGTTAGTGTATAAAAATGCAATGATATCTGTATGTTGATTTTGTATTCTGCAACTTTACAGAATTCATTGATTAGTTTTCAGTTTGTTTGGTGAAGTCTTTAGGATTTTCTATATATATTATCATACCATCTGTAAACAAAGACTTTTTTTACTTCTTTTTTTCCAATTTGGATGCCTTTCATTTCTTTTTTTATGCCTGCTTAGGACTTCCAGTACTATGTTGAATAACAGTGATGAAAGTGGGCACCCTTTTCTTGTTCCTGATCTCAGGGGAAAAGCTTTCAATCTTCCACCATTGAGTACAATGTTAGCATGAGGCTTGTCATATATGGCCCTATTATGTTGAGGTATGTTTCTTTTATACTCAATTTCTTTAAAGTTTTTATCATGAAAAGATGTTGCAGTTTGTCAAATGCTTTTTCTGCACCTATTGAAATGATCATATGAATTTTATCTTTCATTCTATTCATGTGGTGTATCACGTTCATTGATTTAGGTATGTCAAATGTTCTTTGCATCCCAGGAATTCCACTTGATCATAGTGTATGATTGTTAATATGCTGTTGAGTCAGGTTCACTAGTATTTTTTGAGAATTTTTGCATCTATATTCATCAGAGATATTGGTCTGCAGTTTTCTTTTCTTGTAGTGCCCTTATCTGGCTTTGTTATCAGGGTAATGCTGGTTTCATAAAACAAATTTGGGAGGGTTCCCGTCTCTTCAATTGTTTGAAAGAGTTTGAAAGGGATTAACATGGATTCTGCTTTAAATATTTAGTAGAATTAACCAGTAAAATCATGTACTCCTGGCCTTTTCTTTGTTGTGAGAAATCTACTTACTGATTCAATCTCCTTACTCACTGGTCTGTTCAGATTTTCTATATCTTCATAATTCAGTTGGTAAGTTTTATGTTTTCAGAAATTTATCCATTTCTTCTACATTATCCAATTTGTTAGTGTATAACTGTTCATAGACGAGAGATAACAAGTGCTAATGAGAATGTGGAGAAAAGGGAATCCTTTGTGCGCTGTTGTTGGGAATGTAAGTTGGTACAGTCACTATAGAAAACAGTATAGAAATAGTACAATAAAAGTTCTGATTTGGATAACAAGTGTATTCCTCCAACTTTTTTCTGAGGAAGATATCTTTCAAATATTAACAGAGGGATATTTAAGCATGTAATAATTCAGGTAATAAAATCTTCTTGAAAAGAAAGTTGAAAACAAAATGTCATGGAAATAAGTAATAAAATAATGTTCAGAGAGATAATTTAAAAAATAAAATTGGTTATGAGTATTAAATATAAAACCAATTAAATGTTTCCTTCAGTGAGAATCAGTAGTCTCCATTCTACCTTAAGATGGGTTTATTGGAGGATGGGTATCTTATCCCCTAGGGTTATTACCCATTTTCACTAAATTAACACTGGTAAACTCTTGTAGGGATAATGTACTCTAAAATTACACATGTAACTCCAGAATATGTAAATGGAGCCTAGGAGTTTACTAAGTTGTCTCAAGATACTTTGCATATGTTCAGAGGTAAAGGAAAATCCAAGTAAATCTATCTACCATTTTTAGTTCATGTAAATATAACTCTTGGATCTAGGTGCTTTGTGTCTATCTATCAAGTTTGTGAGACAGGCTATATGGCGGTTATATTTCTAATCATTATGTTTATTTTTGACCATCAAAAAGTCACTAGGGTTGAGGTTTCATATTAAATGATTAGCATTGCTGTGCATTTAATTAAATTTCCTGCATTATCATGCAAGTTGCTTAAACAAAAAAGGGTGTCTCTGCTGATCCTCAAGTCCCACTTCCTCACGTAATATATGTTTCCTCTTTGGACCTCAAAACATTGAATACAAAACAAATCTATGATATATTTAAAGTGAAGGTGAAATAGAGACAGGTGGGGGAGAAATGAAGGGATTAGGAGAAATATGAATTGTTCAAGTGACTATTATTTGTAGGTGCTTTGCATAAATCATAAAATTTCTCCAAGTTAGATATGATTGCTCTCATTTCCAAAGATACACATCAATGTACAGAAAAGATATGCAATGTATTCAAGATCATATATCTATTAAGTGAATGAACTAGCATTTTAATACATATCTGTTCAATGTAAATCCTACCTCCTTGTCAGGTATAGTTTCTTAATGTCTTTGACAAGATACATAAAAATAAATACTTATTTGGGGTTAAGCATAAATATAAGAATGATCAGAATAGATATGGAAGATAGAACTGATGTAAAAAGGAGATTGATTTTTGTTATTGCTTTTTTTTTATTTTTCAACACTGCAATCTTGTTTAGGTTATACATGGTTATCCATACATTATTTTTTTTTCAAGTGAAAATCAATTTTCCTTTTTCTAAAGTGTGTCTTCTCTGGTGGAGAAAGCACTGGTCTATTTCACAGAAATCCAATATTCTAATATTGTATAAATTTAAGTTGGATATTTTATCTCCTTCATGAGCAATTACCTTTTCTTTGTTTTAATGGGGTAGATACTGTTCGGTCTACCTCACTGGTTTGTTATGGGGGACTCATGAGCTAATGCATATGAAAGCACTGTAAAAAATCTAAAGTGTCGAATGCATGCAAGAGATATTTAATACTATTTAATGAATCATTAGACCACAGTCCCTTCAAAGGAAAGGATATAGTATTTTAGTTTATTTATTTATTTTGAGGATTCTTCAGCAGACAAAAATTGACTAGTACAGTGAAGTTATTTCAGAGGAATTTACTGAATGGAACCTGAGGTAACCTTTATACATACTGTATCAATTTAGGAAGAATGTTAGATACAGAATCTTATTAATCTATAATGCCCACAACCACCTTGTAAGGTGGTTAATATTCACTCATTAAAATATAAACGGAGAGAGTGGATGAAAGCATCCGGCAACATTATCATTATTTAAACATCAACCCAAAATACAAGAATATAGCAATTTGCTCCCAAAAGGGAAGAACCAACACTTCTGTATACAATAAAACATCACAGAAAAGAATATCGATTCTCTATCCAACTAGCATGAGACCCACCAGGATGTCTTCTTGCATCTGGTTCTCCGGCTGCAGCAGGAGAACCCAGGTGTGGAGCAATCCCTGGCAAAATCAGAGATTAAATTCTGGGAGTTGCAAGAGCCGATATGATATGACAGGATTCTAAGCCAAGTTTAGGAAATGTCACTTTAGATGGTATCTAAATGATATTAAAACTTAGGGAGAAGTCACTTAAACCATTGAAGTGAAGGGATTTAGAGGGAAGTTTCCTCGGGTGATTTTCATTTCAAATACTTTTGCTTAGCATTTTATATAGTATGGTGTATTTACTGAATCCTTTATAGTGTTGTACCGCAGTGGAAATAAAGATGAGTGAGGCATACTCGGAATCATTTATCTGTTTACATTCTAATTGGTTTCTAGCACAACTCAAAAATAGTACAGTGTGCTTAGGCAAATCTGGAGCTCCGGAGAGACACCTACGCTAAAGTTGAAATTTGGAGGTCAACGGCCAATTGCTATTATTTACAGGTATAAAACTGGGTGAGATTATACAGAGAGAGGGTGTATCATTCAACTCAAGGACATTTTCTCATTTGGGGATGAATAGTCAAATCACTTTAGTTTGTAACTTGTAGTTTTGAGGAGGTTTTAATGCAAAATAAACGCCATTGATTCAGAGAAATAAATGTCATGATAAAGATTACGATTTTAAACCACTAAAACTTTCAATATCCTGTAAGTGTATCCTTTAATCATTGTTTAGGAAGTTCCCTAAACACCTGGTAATTGTGATCTCAAAGTTAAATAGATATGTCTTCAGAAGGAAAAGTAAAATGTTGGAAAAAAATCACAGAAATCAAGGAAAGACATTCTCTGCTCCAAATTCCTCATTTAAAAATAACTGCTCACACTTATCAGTGGCTTTTCTTCAGCAATACTTGAGCAAGTATGCAAATATTTATGCTCAAAGCTATTATTCATTGTGATTATAATTGGAAGAGCCTAACTTACTGTATTTTCCTAATAAATATTGTTAAATCATAGGTGTGATGACATGTGTGATTGGTAAACCACATTAACAATAATAACATATAGTTAGTCTTACATGATAAACACTTTGCATTCATTTCCACTAATATTCAAAACAGCTTTGTTGACAGCTGCAAAAAATGGCCACAATCTCTTTGAAGCTGTCCCTGTGAAAAAGGGGAGTTTATTTCTCATCTTATTTGGATTTGGCCATGTGTCTTAATTGGCCAACAGGATATTAGCACCCCTGACTAAAGCATATTGTTAAAAATACTTGCACATTAGGGCTGACCTTGTCTTGCTTCTGGGGACTTTTCCTTCATACATATATAAACCTAAGTTAACCTCCTGGAAGGTGAAAGGACATAGAAAAGAGGCTCCACCTTCACCGACAGCCCAGTTGAGGGCAGACGTGTGAGATCATTCTAGATCACTCAAGCCCAGAAGAGCCAACTCACACCAGAGGAACCACCCAATTAAGAGCTAATTAAGGACTTCCCTGGTGGCACAGTGGTTAAGAATCTGCCTGCCAATGCAGGGGACACAGGTTCGAGCCCTGGTCCAGGAATATCCCACGTGCCGCAGAGCAACTAAGCCCTGTGAGCCACAACTACTGGGCCTGTGCTCTAGAGCCCGTGAGCCACAACTACTGAGTCCACGTGCCACAACTACTGAAGCCCACACACCTAGAGCCCGTGCTTCGCAACAGTAGAATCCACCGCAACGAGAAGCCCGGGCACCGCAACAAAGAGTAGCCCCCGCTCACCGCAACTAGAGAAAGCCCACGTGCAGCAACGAAGACCCAACGGAGCCAAAAAAAAAAAAAAAAAAAAAAGAGCTCATTAAATAATGTTTTAAGCCATTAGCTTATGGGGTGATGTGCTTTGCAGCAATATTCATTGATAAAAGCCCTATATTTAAATTAAGAACTATCCTAAGTTATCAGATGAAATAGCTGAGTTGCATGCTGCCGAAGTGACATGCTCAGTGTGGAAACAGGAGGTTTAAAACCATATCTGTTTTAACCCATACATTTTGATTTGTCCTTTACACATCATTGACTGCAATCTGGCCCATAGAGTGGTCCGAACCCCAAAGAGAATTCAGCCTTTGTGACATTTTCCCTCAGTCACATCTGGAGCTCTCCCATTCTACTTGAAGGCCCATAGAACAATGAAAAGAGCAGTGTTGAGAGGGAAAATTACTGCAATTAATGATGCACAATAATACAAGTACTATGACTGAAATCATACACAATATGCTATTGCTAAAATCTAGTGAATTTCAACAAGTACTTCTAAAGCTCACTAGAATTTGTATTTAGTCTAAAATGCTTTTCTAAAACACTCAAAATTGGTCCTGGAATGATGCATTGTGCAAAATGGAAACTAAAATTGACTTCTAGAGATTTTTAAAAGCAGAATAAAAATAAAGTGCTTTATCATTCTTAAATATTGATGTAAACAGTCAGTGGCTAAATTTCCCTTCTGTCCTGCTGGGCAGTTAAGTGAAGCTCAAACTTAGAACTGACAGACATTTGTTATCCTTATTGACTGTAGTCTAATGCTACATTTATTAATTCACAAGTTCATATCACAGCAGAGATCCAAACTTTGAGTCATTCTGCTAACAACATATGGCTATGGGTAAGCATACTGCCAGCCTTCTGAACAGTTTCATCACTAACTCATACTGTTTGTGTGCTTTTGGACTGTCATTTAGCTTTTCTGAATCTCAGATTTATTATTTGTGTTTAATACACATATCATGGGTCTTTAAAAACTGTAAGTACTAAGACATTTGTACTTTGTTTTATTAAAAATATAAGCCTTATATCAAGTCTACCAGTAACATAATAACCCAGAATCAGTTGCCTCCAAATGTTCCTTAAATGTGTCAGATTTTTCAAGCTAATGGATTACGTAGCCACTTTGTTTTGCACCTCCTCCAACACCAGTGTCCTTTTGTGTCCACAGTTCTATCCTACAGATGCTTTTTATTAGATGGCTACTGCTAGCATGTCCACACCAAACTCAGAGATGGGAAACTGCTTTCTCTAGTAGTCAGAAGCATGTCTGAAAATATGATATAGACATGCAAATCAAAGAATTGATTCCTAGAAACAATCACTCTTGGGAGCTAAGCTGGATTTCAGGATCACAAAATTTCTTGCTCTTTCTTTATCTTTTGAGCCAAGTTAATGTGAACAATTTGAAAAGCCACACATCCATAAATAGTCCTAGCATCTCCACATTGCTAAGAAGGAGTCTAAGCCCTATAGATATACAGGTTGCAGGAAGAGAAGTCCTACTTCGGTATTGACCTCTTTATAGACTGATTGACAGTTGAAATCCTGTTGCTCAGAAAAATCTCATGTTTCAAGGGCACATGCCAGAATCCCAGATGGAAAGGCAGTTTCAACATGTGACAGTACATCTCTCCCAGCTGAGTCTTCTTCACTACTACATGTGCAACAGCAAAACCCAGTACATATAATGCTGTGCCAGCCACAGTGCATTTCTTTTTTACAGTCTATTCTCTGGTACATGCAAAGAAAGTCCCTCCCACCAAATCTAATCTCCTGAGAACAACTGTTTGGCCAAGAACACACACACACACACAAACAGCTCCCATAGAAATGTGACACACGCACAGTCTCCCAATGTAAACAATCATCTTTAGTGTTAGGAACATCTTCATCATTTTTAGTTAAAAACAGTGCATCTGCCTCTCTATGGTATTACTCTTTTTATATGTCCTTTTTATATAAAGGTAGTAAGAAAAATTAAGGCCACACTGCCTGGGCCTTGACTCTAACCTTGACTCTATATAATATTAGTTGTATGAACTTGAATGTGCACTTAAATTTTCTATGCCCTCAGCATGTAACCCACAGGTTTGTTGTGGGGACTAAATGAAAAATAATGCACGCAAAACACTAAGTATAAATGCCTTGCATACAGCAATCATTAAATTTTGTATAAATTAAGTAAAATAATGACTAATTCACATTTTAAAAATTAATTATAATCCATATGAAAACAGTATTAATTAATTAGTAATTCATTTATGGATATTTCTTCAACGCTTAACTATATAAACAGAATTGCTTTTATTATTTTTGATGAAAATTACGATTTGACTGTGAAAATGCCCAATGGTTTCCTCTCATTTTTGTATTTCCTCAAGATGAATTATAGAAACAAAACAAAAGTACTATTTTAAAATTTTACTGCTCTGTAAAATAACTGAGTAGTTTGCCTCCTGGTTTGTCTTGCACTTTAATCCTATCTGATTACTTTCCTTACAAATGTGTTCTTACTATTGCTGGCTGCAGATTCTAGGACAGATGTGGCCAAGTTCCTTGTCAACACAGTTTTAAGGTAGGTTTATATTTCAAATGTTTAATTGCTTATGAAGTTAGAAGGTACCAAGAGAATACTATTATTTCCAGATTGCAGATTGGAGGTGGTAAATTTGGTGTCTGAAAAAAAAACTGACTCTAAATTATGTAAATGTCATAGGGAAACTGTACGATACAATATGGTTTTTAAAAATACCATTATACTCTTCACGGTATTTTCAGAACAAATTTAAAATAAAGCTTTATAAATGAGTTGTGGTAACATGGCCAGATCTCTATTAAATTCAAGGCTTGAGTGCTCACTGTGTGGCCTACATTTTTATGTAATAAATCAATTTGACAATCACACAACAGATATTAGACAGAGTGTTATGGCAATAGGAGTCTCAATGACTCCAGGGGTCATTGCTCCTGAATAATCACTTAAGCTGACTATTTTTACAAGTGTGAATTTTAAAAATAATTTAATCATCAATTACATCTAAAATATTTCATGTGCAATTCGTAATTCATAGTGTGATAAGATAAATCTATTAGGTCTTAGAGAAAAAGGACTTCCTGAAATATATAAACACTTTCTTAGTTTGCATATTATATAATACAATTCATAACGTGTAATTACTTGCTGGCCCCTTAATATAAATGTACAGAATGAAATCTTTGAGAAAAAATAAACCAGCATTTAATGAACAACTTATTCTTTATGCATCAACTTGTTTAATCTTTACAACTCTATGTGGTTTATATTATTATCTTCATATCATAGATTGAGAAACTGTGGCTCAAAATGTAAATTTTCCAAGATTTCACACGTGCACATGTGCGCGCACACACAGACAATTTCTTTTTCTGGCAAAGTGATTGACAAAATAACTTGAAAACTCTCCTGCTAAAAATACCTAAGGATGCTAGATAAAATATAACAAACAACTTTTTACAAACATAATCTTTCAACAGGCTATGGGGACACGTCAGGAGTCAATAGAGAAAGAACAAGAATTTTGTAATCCTCTGAAGAGATGCTACAACTTTTCTAAGAGGTGGGATTGACCACAGATCGTCTCTTAGTCTCAGTAATCTAGGATGTAGAAAAACCATGTGACCTTTGGTTTAACAGTTAGTTCCCAGATATACCACCAAAAGGATGATCCATGAAAGAAAAAATTGATAAATTGGATTTATCAGAATGAAAAACTAATGCTCTAGGAAAGTCACTCTTGAGAGTATGAAAATACAGGCCACAGACTGGGGGAAAATATTAGCAAATCACATTATCTGATAGAGACCTCACATCCAGAATATATTTAAAACTCTTAAAATTCAACAATAAAAAAACACCTCAATAAAAACATGGCAAAAGTTCTGAACAGATATTTCAAAAAATATAATATACAGATGAAAAATAGCACATGGAAAGATGTCATCATTTGTCTTCAGGAAAATGCAAATTACAATAATTGGTTACCATTACACACCTATTATAATGGCATTTTAAAAAAATAACAGTACCAAACACTGAGAAGAATACAGTGTAACAAAAACTCTCTTTCATTGCTGGTGAAAATACAAAAAAATACCGCTAGTTTTGAAGATGTTTGGAAGTTTCTGATAAAGTAAACATAGACTTATCATACGACCTGAAGTTTACACTTCTATGTATTCCATACCCCCAAGTAAACTTAAAATCTATGTTTATACAAAAACATATATGTAAATTTTTATAGCAGCTTTATACATAGTAACCAAAAATTGGAACAATCTAGATTTCCTTCAACAGATAAGTAAGCAAATTATGGTGCATCCATGAAATTTAGCAATAAAAGGAAATGATCTATTGATTTACACACATGGATGCCTGGAATATATTTTCCTAAGTGTAAGAAGATACAATGTAGCTAGACCCTATGTAGACACAAGACTACATATTGAATAATTCAATTTATTGTAATTCTGAAAAAGGTAAAATTATAGGGATGGGCAACTAATCAGGAGTCATAGGTGGAATGATTAACTATAAAGAGAACCCACAAAGGAATTTTTAGCATGATGGAACTTCTGTACAGTAGTGCTGTGGAAACATGTCTCTATGAGTTTGGAAAATCCATAGAGTTATATATCACAAGGAGTTAATACTAATATATGCAAATACGAAAACATCAACCAATGTTTTGGGAGATTCTGGGATGAAATGCAGACTTTGACAAATCAATCTAATTGTATTACGAATGTATGAAGGGAACTGACCTAAGTAACTTTGGAAACTAGTGCCCTGAGTAGAAGCTATAAAGTGAAAGACAAAAAGAACTGAAGTAAACACTGTACTCTAGTTGATAAGCTTGTTTCTCACAATGTGTCAAAAACTCTGAAAATGGTTTACCTCTATGCTTGGACTGAACACAAGTAAATAGATGATAATAGATGATGGGGTCCAAATTTCTCACTGACAGAGAAAAAAGTTACAAATAAGCAAGTAGGGGAAGACTAAAGTGAATCCTGTGGTACTAGATTTGAGTCAGAGATATCAGCATAAATTTATGATGTATAATACTGATAGACACAAAAATAATTACAGTTATAGTGTGCAAATGTAGGTTACTACATTTTCTAGCTTTCTGTGAAGACAGTCTATAAAGAGTGACACCCCAATAACAATGAGCAGCCCAGTATTGTCATTTTGGTTTCTAAATATACTTGTCCAATAAGAGGCAATTTTTCAGTTTTCTAGGGATCGTTGGAAAAACGATTGATTCTATGGCTTAGGCAGGGAGACTAAATAGGAGCATCTTTTAGTGCCAGCAACAAGGAAGTAATCGAAAGACAATAGGATCAAAGGGACAGAGCAGCCAACCTGAAAGACTTCCCAATTTCCAAAGCAGGAGTAATTTAAAAAACAAAATTAAAAAAAAAATTCAAGTTAGATTTTAATCCAAATTATACATTAAATACACATGGGTCCATAGTGATGAAAGAGACAAAGGAAAGAAAGAAAGAGAGAAAGGAGGCAGGAAAGAAAGAAAGAAAGGGAGAAAGACCAATCTTACGTATGAATTCCAAATAATGTTTGTAGGCATTCCCTTCCAGAAACCAAGGTTAATCTTCTCTCCTTGAGTGTGGGTTAAATTCAGTAACACACTACCAAAGAATAGAATGTGAAAAAAGAAAAATAGTGACTTTACAGTGCAAAACCCTGGCAAAAACTACCTTGATCAATTGGTCAAGCTTAACATCATCAGTGATAGCTCATGTTGATATCCTGTGCCAGATGATAAAATGTGATTTGAAGGGTAGTTCATCTCTGTGATCGTCTTCCCCAAACCTATAACCCCAGTCCAATCGTGAGAGAAGTGTCAGACAAAATTGAATAACATGCCAAAAGATACCTGACCAATATTGCTTAAAACTGGTAAGGTCATGAAAAACAAGGTAAAAACTGAGACATCTTCACAGACCACAGAAGATGGAGGAAGCATGATGAATAAATGCAACTGCTACCCTGCATGGAATCCCAAAACATAAAAACGACAGTGTATAAAGACTGGTGATACCTGAATAAAGTCTGAAGCTTTGTTAAAAGTATTGAACAAATGTTAGTTTCTTGGTTTTGTGAAATATACCGTGGTTATAAAAGATGTTAGCATTAGGGGAAGCTGGGCGAAGGGTAATGGGAAAAATCTGTGTTATCTTTGCAACTTTTTTTGTAAGTTTAGAATTATTCCAAAGTATGAGTTGTTTTTTTTTCCTTTTTCTTTTTAAATCCAGACAGAAGGTGATGACCTCTGCTGAGAGCTGTACAGGTCCTGCTTGCTCCCATGAATCAGTCTACCACAATTCTCCTAATGGTACAACCTGAAGTGAACATATTAACAGCTGACGGCAGTGATGACCTGACACTTTCATTGGTTCTTGATAAAGTTTACGTGAGTATGTTACAAAATTTTTTAAAAATTAGGAAAATTTTGTGTTGATGTGAGTTTTTCAGCTGTGGATTATTGCCCTTCATTTCATGATTATATTTGTTCTTTTTGGTGCTACAATGTCTTTATCAACATTACAGTGATAGTTTATGGTGGACATTTTTGTTTGGCATTTTTTAGCAACAATAAAAAGTGGCCACCCTATGTAATAAATTTCCTGATTTATTTTATTGGCAAAACTGATTACAGAATAAATTTTACATTATAATAATTGTTAGTTTAATTATTTAATATTGTGCTATGTGTTATAGACGTTCCATCTTAAATATGAGGTGATAGCCACAGATCATCAGGCTCTAATAGGAATGACAGGAAACAAACAAAAAACTACTTGGTAGAAAGAGGGACCATTTGGGAGAAGAATTTTTAAAAAAATGCAGTTTCCATGAAATGAGGGCAGATTGCTTTAAGGAAAGATACTCAGATAACAAGAAAGAATTACTGGAAATTAAGAATATATAACCACCATAGAAAACTCAAGAACCACCAGTCCTTTCTGAAGCCAGTGAGAAGGTTCCAGTCAGAAGATAAAATTTATAGGACATATTATGGGTTTGAATGTATGGATTTACACAACAGGAGGAGAATTTAGAGTAATGATGTCATAAGCACTGAAGCTAAGTCAATAACAAAAATATCAAAAAGTTATTACAACTGAGAATCATCATAAAATAACGGTTAAATGCACAACTGGATGTGGGTGCTAGAGTCCTTGAATTCCGTTTCTAGCTGTGTGACCTTAGGCAATTTATTGAGCCTTAGTTTCTTCATCTGTAAAGTGGGCATAGTAATACTAGCTCATAGTACCCTTGTGACTATTAAATTAGTATATATACAGTTATTAAAAGCTCTAAGGGGACAACTAACAACTAATACTAATAACATTTTGAGGAAACACAGTAACCAAAATATAGTAAAATAGACTGTTAACACCATCTTGTTTTAACAAAAATTATAACTACGTTAGAAACATGGAGTGTGTGTGCAAGTGTATGTGTGTGTGTGTGTGTGTGTGTGAGACAGAGAGCGAGAGAGAAAATTATGAGGATGAATGTGTTGAGGTGGAAAAGGAATGTTAAATTCTCATTTAGGAATTCAATAGATAAAGGCTAATACTGAAAAATCAGTATATAAGCATATTATATAAGCATATTATAAGCATATTATTTATCAGTATGGAGGTAAACACTAATTCTGATTAGCTAAAAGAGTTATTTATTTATTTATTTTTAATAGATCTTTATTGGAGTATAATTGCTTCACAATACCATGTTAGTTTCTGTTGTACACCAAAGTGAATCAGCCATATGCATACACATGCCCCCATATCCCCTCCCTCTTGAGCCTCCCTCCCACCCTCCCTATCCCACCCCTCCAGGTCATCACAAAGCACTGAGCCAATATCCCTGTGCTATGCGGCTGCTTCCCACCAGCCAATTATTTTACATTCGGTAGTGTGTATACGTCGATGCTCCTCTCACTTCACCCCAGCTTCGCCCTCTGTGGTACTGATGAACCTAGTTGCAGGGCAGGAATAAAGAGGTAGACATAGAGAATGGACTAAAAGTGTTTTAAGTATTTGCCTCTGTAGAGAGTTAAATGGTTAGGACCTGCAGATGTTTTCATAATCAGCCTTATCGAATTCATTGACTCTAAACTTCCTGCCTGCATTACTTTGATGGAAAGTTTAACTTTAAACTTTTTTTTAAAAAAAATCAATATTGGTATAAATAAATGCCTAAATTCACATGCTCTCTGATATCTCTTACGCCTTTGCACACTGTGTTATTTTCACCTGTTATGTCCAATTTCTTGAACTTTTTATTTTCTGGCTTTTTTTCAGCAGTAAACCGGAGTCAGCTCCCATTCTGGTCTAGGAAATCATTACTGAACTACCCATGCAGATCTGATGGCTCTTTTATTTGCTTCTGACTGCACTTTGAGCTCCCCTCCCTAGTGCACTGCATTGAAATGTCAATTATGTGCCTACCTCCATTTCTAGGCTGGACGCTCATGGAAAGAGCCGTTTCTTAATTATCTCTATATTTTAGACCTCAACATAGAGTAGAGCAAGTACCTAATAATTGTTTTTTAAGTCAACTCAAGTAAGTAAACCCTATGGATTGAAGTTCTCAGAGATGTATAGTGCCCAATAAAAGATATATCCTTAGTATTTTCTGGTTGGTTTCTTATGAGAAAAGAGGCCAAAACTGAGTTAAGAGCCTATATGTCATGAGTTAGTTATAGGAATTGTTTGTACTCAGCATCCCAGTATCAGGATTACTAATCATAGAATCTCTGAAAACTGGTCCACATTAAACTTTCTCCTCACCCCCACCTGCCTCTACAAGTGCACACACACACACACCCACACACACACACACACACCCACACACACACACACACAATCTACATGGTTACTGTGAATGTTAACATAATGTGCCAAGTTGAATGGTTCATAGATGGGAATGTAACTAATTCTGGGGCAATTGGTATTCATCCTTTGGAATTTTGGAACTGAAACTGAAGAAAGGAATTAGTCTCTAGGAGTCTCTGAAGCTACATCACATAAAATTCAGAAGTTTCTATCAGCCATGTTTTTCACTGCCTGAGCTAAAGAACTGGAGAAAATCAACCTTCAGATAGAAAGTAAAGAATAAAGCAAATGCATAAAGCAGAAAAATCCAGAGACCTGAAGGTACTGAGTTTCTGTTTCCATTTATTCTTAAGGCTTTGCTCTTCTTACCATATTTCTTCAGACACCTTGGTGTGATTCCTTTTTGGATGTGAGTTATTTTGAATTTGGTTTCTGTGATTTAAAAATACTATTTACCAACACAAAATTAATTTTGAAAAAAGAATTACACATGGCAGTTGGGGAAAACAACACAATATGAATTGGGCTAGCAGTTTAGAGAACTGGAAGCTGGCTTATTAAAATAATTAATTATATGTTGAGTCCAGACAGTATTTGTATGCTATTTTCTGGTCTTTCTCTTCCATTTTCTAAAATTTCAGTAGAATATTTTTAACATATATAACTTCGTCCAGGTTGTAATAGAAGCAGTGATGGATGGACCAGCTCTAAAATTTGAACTGAGTTGCAAAATGTGGATTGGACCTTCTTTCCCCAAGTCCATAGGGACACTGACAGTGGTGGCAACTAGTAGGAGAAAGTATGATTCATTGTGGAAAAAAATCACAAATAGTTCGGCAGCATTGGAAGCATACTGTGGTGGCCTGATGAGGAAGATGGAACAATAGGTACTTAAGGACCTGAGAACTCTGAGGGCTGTTCAAAAATGTCTTAGGGAAAATGTGAGATGAGCAAGTTTTTGACAGTCTAAAAGTATAGGGATTATAGCTATTAAAATGTGGTTATTTTCATCTTAGGATAGTGAGAACTGGTTTGCCTCAATCCAATAAGTATTAGAAAAAAAATATTTGAAAAGTATGTAAGGCAGAGAAGATATTCAGGAAACAGTAGTTAGAAGTAATGAAGTGAGATCAGTAGTAGCCACAGCAAAAATACTGATGAAAGATAATCAGAATATTTAAGACAAAAAACTGAGAAAAGCCAGCAGACTTGTTTAGCTTTCTGTTGCCATGTAACAAATGACCACAAAGTTATCGGCATAAAACAACACTAATTTATGATTTCACAGTCTCGGTGGATCAGGAGTCTGGGTGCGGTTTAGCTGGGTCCTTGGCACACGTCTCATAAAGGTGGAAACAAAATGCCAGCCAGGCTATGGTTCTCACTGGGAGCTTGAGGTCTTCTTCCAACCTCACTCAGATTGTTGGCAGAATTCAATTCCTTGTGACGGTAGGACTGAGTTTGTTGTTGTGTTTGTTGATATAATGCTGCTAGCTTTCTGCTCCTAGCAGCCCCGTAGTCAGTTCACAACATGGTAGTTTGTTTCTTTTTGGAGACAGAGAGAGAGAGAGAGAGAGAGAGAGACTATTCCATTCACCTATCATAAAATTCACTCCCTTCTACTGGAGCAAAGTAAGCAAGGGGTGGAATGATTGTTCAGAAACATTATACGGCAGAGGAATACATGTAGAAACTTGAAGACTAAAGAAAAATGTGTTTGTGGTCGGGGTGAAGTAATAAAAAAAGAGTCCTGTTTTTGTTACGTTAAGATTGAGATGGGCATTACATAGCCACAAAGAAATGTCCAATAGATGAGTTATGACGGTGAGCAGATCACACATACAGATAGGAATGCAGATTTCAATCGTGTAGTTATCGTGCTTCAAAATTTGCAGATCATCCAGGGAGACAGTTTAGAACGAAAAGAAAGAAAGCAGCCAAAGACAGAATCTTGGGGACCTACAGTATTCAGAGGTTTCATAAAAGACAAGTCTAGAACAAACAGACCCAGGAGAAGCAGACGTAGAACTAAAACCAATACATTATGGTATTATGGAATCCCAGAGAAGACGTTGCCAAAGAAAAGAGCTGGAAATGTACAGAACAGGATGTACCTGAGAGCTGACTACTGCATTGGATAACATGCAGACCCTGATATCTTTGAAGAAGCAATTTCAGCAGAGCAATAGGGATGGAACATGCTTGGAGGTGATTAAAGATAAAATTAGAGATAAAGATGTAGAGACAGTCTCTTTGTCTCTGTCTCTCTCTGAAGGATTGCAGGACAACTGAGCTTTAGCTACAGAGGGATATGGGTAATGAAGATTTGTTTTATTATTAGTTTTAATTTTCTGCAGAAGGATTGAACGTCGTTATGATATTCTGCAACATCATTTATTAATTGGGTAAACACAGACAAGTTTTTCTAATGCTTTGCGACCAGTTTTTTCAAACATCTTGGGTTGTTGTGAGAAGTAAAAGTATTAACACAGGTAACACACTTAGAAAGGTGTCTGAGACATAGGGAGAACTCATTTGTTGTTAACTCTTGTTATTTTTGTTGATTACTATATCTTTGCATCTGCATATGCATCTCAGTATCTTCATATAAAATATGTCAGATATAAATTTTTATGAATTCATAAGTAAATGATTGAATAATTTTTTTGCCTTAGTTCACAAAAGATATGAGGAACCAGCCTAATCTGTATTCAAGGCTGTAGTAACTGTTGTACTGAAAATTTACTGAAAAATCATTGAATTTTACATATAAAAGTACATACAAAACATACCTCAATAAAACTGTTAAAATCAACTTAAATGAACAAGTTACATCCTTGCAGATGCAACTTTAATTGTATACTTATTAAAACAGGGTGAAGAGGAATCCTCTTGCCCAAAGTCCAGGAAAATAATTCTGATGAAAATGAGTTATATTCTCAATGCATTGATTTGCCTTGCATACAATTGAGTATTCATTTAAAATTTCAAAGGGACCTCATTTTAATATATATTTATGTAGACTCTTTAATGATCAGTAATTCTTACAGATTACTAATTTTTGCATTTTAACAAGTGTTTTCATGAATTTATGTAACATAAAATATTATTTTAAGATATGGTAGGATCATCTTCCCAAGATAAACCCATCCATTATTTTAAAAGAAAATCTAATGGAAAATGCTTAAAATTACACGTAGAAATTGTAATTGTAATTGGGATATTTTAAACTCAGATCTATTACCTACTATGCAACTCTGGAAAAGTTGTATAACTTAATCAGAATCCAGTTTCCTTGCATGGAAAAATCAATAAAATTATGGTAAGCTAATGGCATTGATGTAAGGATAAAATAGGAAAATATAAATGATTGCCAAGCCCAGTATTATATACATAAGGCAACTTAATAAAAGTTAATTTGCCAGTATACACATAGGAATAAGTATATACTAAGAGATATTTGTCTTAGTATTTCATGAGTTTGGGTAGAAATAACCAGAACAGGCTCCAGTTATTGAGTAAATAGTGTAGGCTAATAATTCTAATAGATTATCTATCTATCTGCATTAATTCAATTAAGCTTCACAATGGCCTTATTGAAGTAAATATTATTACTCCCATTTTATTACTTCTTCAGATTATGAATTTATATTAAATGTCAGTACCAGGAAAAGAACCCAAAGCTGTCTGACTCAAGACCAAATCTGATAATGTCTTCCGTCAAAAGTAAGGTTCTGACGTGTATATCCTGAATGTCAATACAGAAAAGGGAAGAAGCAGCAGTACTGTGTAAAACACCCTGGAAATTGCAAACGCCCAAAAACCATGGCCTCATGTTATTAATGTCACTCTGTTTCTGAAATCACTGGCTATAAATGACATCTAAAAAGAAATAAATCAAAACAAACAATAAAAAACCCCCACAAAACTCTCCTTTTCTGACATTATGGAAAAGACTTAAAATTGACATTATTCATGAATATCTTTTTGAATTTTATGAAATGTCCTTTTTTCCCCCTCTCCATTATTTCCCATTTTTCATTATCAGCATTTTTTCAAAGATATTTATTATATGTGCCTTTTATGTTTAGTCTTGCCCCCATTCTTCATTCTACCATGTAATCATCATTAATACCATACAGAAGCCATTAAAAGGATGAAGGAAAAAAAGAATTTAAAAACGAATTCCAGGATATTCTCAGTGGTGCCATGCTAGGCAGACAAAACCAAAGGAATGAACAGATTTCACAGAAACATACATAAGCATAGGAAAGATAAGAAACATCTGTTTCTAGATCAAAATGTTTAAAGATAACAGCTGTCTCAGTATCAGCAGTGTGGGACTGTTTAAAAGACACTGAGTTTGGTGCTCTATTTATGTTACGTACTAGGTGTGTTATTTTGTATCAGTTACCTAGTCGTTTTGAGCGTTAGCTTCCTCACCCATAAAACAAACAGAGCAAAATGAAAAAAAAAATTAATAACTTCTTACACAATTATGGTGACTATGTATAACATACACATATGTAAAACCTTGGACGTGTATAGTCAGTTTTTTTTCAATTGCAAATTAATTACTTTTTTAATACAAAGTAAAATAATTCCTGTAAGTGCTGATTTAAACAAATAACATGTGATTGTTTCCATGAAGTGACTAAAATACACTGAGATGGTGACAAAATTTAAATTGTACCATAGGTTCACAGGCTGTATCACAATAAGGTATCAATAAGCAATTGAAAAATGATAATTTGGTTCAATTGATCTATACAAAATTTGCCTATTGTGTTTAATTCACTTGGTTTGGGTTTAGAGTCTGTTTCTAGATCAGTATTAACAAACTGTCAATCAATAAAGCTAATCTATCCCTCATCTTGGAAATAAATTGTCCAAGACCATGCACCCAGTTCAGTTAGGCTACATTTATCCAGGTACAAAAGGTTGGGATCCTTCACTGGCTCTCCGAAGGCCAGTACCCTAATGCCTTAAAACGTTAAAAGCCGTCTGCAGCCTGGCTTCTGCCTGCCTATCCAGAGTGATACGCCGAGGCTCCCCCTCCAACCACCGTCCTCAGATGCCCAGTGTCCTAGTCACACTAAAATGATCCTTTCCCTTTTCCTTCCTCTCCTTGAGGATCCCAGCTCCTGGCCCAAATCCTATCCGTGGTCTCTCAAGACCAAACATAGGCAATTGCAAGGCATTGCCCAGCAGGACTCAGGGGAAAAGCTGTCCTCCCTGCACCAGACTTGCTGCAGAGCCAGCTGACAGCAGGCTCTGGAGGGAGAATCAGTCAAGGACTCACCCCCACCCCAGGCTGGCACATACACACACACACACACACACACATGCATAGCTATATTCCTAGCCCACCTGCTCCACTGGGAGCCATCTGAGGAGGAGAGGGGGCTCAGCTGAAGCACCTTTTAGGAACCTCCGCTAAAATCTTATTAGGGGGCCTTGACTAAAGTACTCTTTTCAGCTCTGACTCAGTACTTTTCCACTCTGGGTCCTTCCACCTCCCCCACCTCCATCCCAGCAGGTCCATAGAAAGGCTGGAACTTTTGTTCAGCCTCCTCAGCAGGTCACTCCCACCTGTGCCGCATATCCTGTGATGGACCCTCACCCAGAGGCTTTCTTTGGGGAAAATGGAGCACTAGGGAATCAGAACCACTTTTTCCTCTTGTAAAAGCAGTCACAGAAGAATAAAGGCTTGATTGTAACTTCCAGCTCAGTTCCTTGTCCTAATTGACTACCTAGATGCCCTGCAGCTCTGACTAGTTCCATAGATGCCTGGAAAAGTCCTTTATATGCTGTGAGGCACAATAAAATGTTCTCTTAGAGTCTTCTCTCCTCTGACTCATAGGAAATTGACTTACTCCCTACATTATAAATGTGTTTTTGTCCCACATATACCTCTACATGTATGATATCATTTCTCATATGGCTTTAAAATTGTATACTCGTTTAGCTTTTTTGCCTAAGAGACCATAAGGCTTTTTTTTCTTTTTTTGCGGTACGCGGGCCTCTCACTGTTGTGGCCTCTCCCGTTGCGCAGCACAGGCTCCGGACTCGCAGGCTCAGCGGCCATGGCTCACGGGCCCAGCCGCTCCGCGGCATGTGGGATCTTCCCAGACAGGGGCATGAACCCGTGTCCCCTGCATCGGCAGGTGGGCTCTCAACCACTGCACCACCAGGGAAGCCCCATAAGGCTTTTGAAGAAACAGATTGTCATAAGTCATTTTCCCATATAAACTATGACATGTGACATATGTAAGTGAATAATACAAATGTTCAATGAGCCAATTTATCAAAATCTAGTAAATGTTTTAATATCTGCTTCTTATAAAGATGTATCTGTTTTGCATTGCTTTATATAGTTTTAAAATGTTTAGAATATGAAAACAATATAGTGTAACACCTAGTATTATATATTATCAGAAAATGAGATTTTAAAAAAAGAATTTCCTAAATAACTAAGGTTTGCATCATTAAATGCCATTCACTTTTATTAGTTTTAAGTATTTGTTCAGTGGATGCCATTCTAAGTTTATTGCTTAATACCTCTTTTTTTAATAACTCATTGATATGTATTTAGGTTATTATCAATTTATATTCACATTTACCTTCTTATATAAATATGGCAAAAAATGTTCTGTGTGTTTAAATATCTCCAGTTCTACACTGTTCATAAATACTCCAATTGCTGCTGTTTCTATACTGGACTGATTATCCAAATTAAAATACAATATTTAGGCTAGACACAAAATGAAATGGAAAAAATTTACTCATAAAAGTCATATATAAATACTACTCACAAAACATTCTCCCAAGTATTAAAGTATCATTACACTTAAATTTTGCAAAAATATATAGTCACTTAAATAACAGCATTATCTTAAACTGATAAAGGTATTTAGTAAAACATATATTAAGAGATACAAAACATGGCTCAAAATCCTTGGTATGATAGGATATTTGGTGAAATTCTCACTTAACTATTAAGAGACTCTTCTACTTTTAAGATGTGGCAATGTGGGTAATAATCCAGCTTCAGAAGAATAATAGTAAGAAAACCCGTTAGTAAATAGGAAATTCTCATTGCTATTGGAAAAAGTGGACAGGCCAGAAACTCCCTGATGAAATTTCTGAGGAACTTGTGTCCAATCAGCTTCCTGAAAAGAGTTCCTCTGCTCACAAACAGTCCCTCTGGCTCCCTTGCTAATGAAGACCTCAGATTGGAGGAAAAAAAGGAGAAATAAATCTTTTAGCACTGTTTAAAATAAAATAAGAAAAGCCCCTTTTTTAGATACAGGGTCACACAGTGGCAAGGGAATATAAATGGAAAAAACAAGGCCAACTATTTTACTTGAAACACCATCTTGTAATTTGATAGATTTACTTATTCTCCTAAGACTGTATCAGATATTGTTACCCATCAAGTCATCTTATTCTGGGCATTTAGGTCCTTCTGTAGTTCATTTTCAATTGCCTTGTATTTTTAAAATAGAGCTTACAGATTACGGTTTTTTTGTTTTTCTTTCTTTTGGGAGATTTAAAATGAGTATAATGATATTAACAATATTTTAGTGTAGTATAAAAATGCCTGGACTCAGGCAGTTGCTTCCAAGTAGGATATAATAGATACCTGGAAACTATTGCATTCAATAACTACACACAGACAAGCAACAAGTTAAAAAAAAAAGAAAATAATGAATTACATGATACAATTGGTTAAAATATTGAACAGCTATGGATGCCAAGAAAACTTGAGGAACTAAAAGTCTAGACAGGGAAGAGTATTTTCTAGCTGAGCTGAGGTGGTTGGCCATTGTCTTCCCTGGGAACTTGGTCTTCAAGTCTGATATAGGCAGAGGATCTGGTTCCCTGACAATGGCAGAATTATTTCACTAGAGAAAATGGAAAACGATGGAACCTGCTTCATAGCTTGAGAGGCTTGTAACCTGGAGAACACAAAACTCACAGTTTGCTTTCCTCACTGTGTTTTGCCAAATGGTAGGGCCGTGCATGAATGTGGGAGCCCGGAAAGGCAGAACTAAATCTTCTATTTTTTTGTTATTTGAGATAAAACTTTCCCAAGAACAAGTTGCCCCCGTGCAGCACCTGCCAGATTTTTAACCTGAATAGGAAAGCTGGCTAAAGAGCTAAATTCAAAACATCTAAAGGGACAAACTTTCAAGCCAGATTAGAGAGAGACATGGCATGTCAGGAGGGAGACATGTGAAAAAACAAAACAGAACAAAATAAAAAGTCAAAAGCAGAACAGAGAGAAAAATCCCAGAGTCTCATAGAGCAAGAAACTGTATTTTTTGGCTCCCTATGTTTCCATTAACTTTGAAAATTTTTCAGTCATTATTTATTCAAATATTCCATCAACCTCCTTTGTAGGATTCCAATTAGAGATGGTAGACAGATTTTTTTTTCCATATGTCACTATGTCTGTTTTATTTTGTCTTTGATTTTTCTGTGTTCAAGTTTGCATCATTTATACCATTAGGAAATCAAGCTCACTATTTGTTGTTGTTTTCTGTAGTGTCAACTCAGTCCTTAAGCCTATCCAGGGAATTTTTAATTTCAGTTACTGTATTTTTCAACTTCAAGTGTTCCACTTGGTTCCTATTTTCTGTTGCTTTGCCTATATATACTTATATGAGTATATTTATCATGTTAATGTTATTTAATATATTTATCATTGTTGCACTTAAATCCTTATCTGCTAATTCCATCATCTCTTTTACTTATGAACCTACTTCTTTTGTCTGACTTTTCCCACCTGCTTTTGAGTCATAAATTCTTGCTTCTCCATGTTTCTAGCATTTTTTTAAAAAAATTTTATTGGAGTATAGTTGATTTACAGTGTTGTGTTAGTTTCAGGTGTACAGCAAAGTGAATGATACAAATGAACTTACCAAACAGAAACAGACTCACAGATCTCAAAATCAAATGTATGATTACAAAAGGGGAAACACAGGGGGAAGTGATAAATTAGGAGACTGGGATTAACATATACACACTACTATGTATAAAATCCATGTTTCTAACTTTTGATTGAATGCTTGACTTTGTGAACTTTGAGTTGTTCAGTGGTAGATTTTGTTTTCTTTCTTTAAATATTGCCATACTTTGTTTTGGTCAGTAGTTAATTATTTGTAGGTAGCTTAATTATTGCTGTTTTAAATCTTTTTTAGGGCTCTTATTCTAGGGCCACTTTAGCCCTTATGGGGAATCTCCTGAATGACCAGGATGTTTAACACGATCTCTTTATCCTTGTTACTCGGAACTCAAATATTTTTCAGCAGTGCAAGGTCTGAGAATTGTTCAGCTTAGAGCTCACTACTAGTTCCTTGCCTGGCCTTGCGGATTTTCACCTTTTGCATAGCAGTTTAGTATTCAACAGTAGCATCAAGGGACTTGCATGGCGTATCTGGGGCTCTTTTCTGTAGAGTTCCACGGTCTCTTTTGTTCTACTCCACGAAGTTGTCACCTCATTCTCCTTAAACTCCAGCCTCTTTCTCCTGAACTCAGGGAGATGGCTATCTTCAGCTTGTGTTCCTCATCCCATGCGTCATTCCAGAAGTGCACATTATGGGGCTCACTGCCTTTATTTCCCTGCTCTTTGGATCTGTACTCTTTACTGCCTGTTGATAAAGTCTGAAAATTATTGTCTCATATACTATGTCCATCTTACATCTGTTTATAGTGTAAGTGCAAACTCAGTGGACAGTAAGGCCAGAAGAAAAATTCTGATTTAAAAAAAAATGTTCATCATCAACTTTCTTACAAAATAGTTGTGGTTCATTTATTCTTTGTAAATAAAAAAAAAATTTTTTTTCTGGTTTTGATGCCTAGAATTTGTATTTAAATTGCTGAAATGTGTTAGCTTTCTGTACTCTAAGTCCATCTGTGCTCCATAAGTTTCTTAATTTAACAGGAGTAATTTTTTTTATGCTGATACTGTATGCTACCAAAATTCATTCCCATTGTATCAATACAAAAGTAAATATGTATGCTTTTTAACTGACTTCAAAGTAACATTTACAATAAAGTCAACTATCTGCTTTGGAAGACTACAATTCTAAAAGTGTTAATTTGATTCCTTGAGCCATTCGAAAAGAAAATCAAGCCATTATCAGAATTAACGTAATTATTTAATTTGCAGTATCCAGTGACACTATATCAGTTAACTCCATATAAAGTCTCTCTTCTGCTAATGTAGCCAAAAAATGACATTTAAAAAAAAAATCATATGTGGGACAACTTGGAATCCAAAATGAATAAAATTGTTTAGAAATGTATTCATTTGATTTAATCATGTTTCATAGAATAAAATGTAAACACACTTCTGAAACTCTACCTGTTAAATTGTCATTTTCTATGACATCTTGTTAAGTATCTACTAATTTTGAAGTACATGCTGACGTTGTTTCAGCAGGGTTGGCTGATGATGGTTTTCACGTCATTGGTAATATCACTATAACTCCATGGTCGAAAGTAAATTCAATGAACATTTTGTGCAAGCTATAGATTCATTATCTGCTTTCTTGAAGAACAAAAATTTAATTCTTATGTTTTTATTAAACATTTACTTTCTGATCATTGCTGCTGGGAGACTTTGCAAAAATACATAGGCAATTAATGTGTAAAAATACACTGACAAACAAGGTAAATCAATAAATACATATTTTCACTGTACATTACATGAGCTACAGACTGCTCTGTAGGTCTCTGACTGTACTTCTCAGCCTCTGTTTGCTGCATGTTTCTTACATTCTTAATCTCTAATTTTCCACATTTTTCACTGACAACACTGACATTTTGAAAGCTTAGTTTTGCTTGAAGCCTAAGGCATCAGCTATGGCAAAGTTGGCTGGTATATTTAATATGTGGCAGGCAGTAGTACTGAATACTTTTGCTGTTAATATCCAAGACTAGAAAGAGTTTGCTGCCCATAATCATTAGTCTCTGAATATGCTTGTACTATTTTTTTTTTTTTACATGAAAGCCCATTTGCTGTCTAGAACGGAAGGTATAGGTTAGGTTGCATATGAAAGTTTCATGGAAACAGAGTTGAATTACTATGATTATTTTTCATATTAATCTGTGTTACTAAGAGTAAGCCCTACTTAATGAAAATGGGTCTCATGAATGAATTGATGGCAGAAGCCACAAGTACAAATCGAAGTTCTCCAAATCCACCTGAATTTACTTTAATGAAACTTTTAATTATAATATTTTATATTAAAATTAAAATATGGAATAACTTATAACAGACATAATGCTGGTCCAAGAGGACTATACCAGACCTTTCCTAGGCAAAGAAGACATATAGCCTCCCTGTCTTAGAAGAGTCCACCATCCCCACTGTGTCTTAGTCAATTGTTTGAATTATTTTACTGATTTCTGCTATTTAAGTTTTGTATACATTCTCCACTAGACAATGAAAGCAGAGACTCTGTCCATTATTTTTGATGTGTCACCAACAAATGACCGTATATGCTTAGATCACCGTAAATTTATTGAATGAGGGGAAAATACAACAAAACTTAGTCTCAAACTTTAAGAGAACTATATAAGTTCTGGAAAATATTTTGATTAGCAGTATTGACTGTAGAGTTCAATTTGCATTTCATATAAATATTGAAAAAACGTAAATGTGAATTAAATGCTTTTAGAAGAGTTTTTTGTGTACATAGAATTGTTTCAGGTGAAATGGAGGAAAATAACGACAGAATGTATACAGTCCTTGATATTGTGATTATATGTGTGAAATGGAATTTGACAAGTATCACGTACATATGTTAGTGCCATGTAGGAAAAGAAAATATTCACTGTGGATTAAAGACACTAGAGAGATGTTCACTGAAGGAGGCTTGAGCTGGAATTTAAGAGAGAAGACTCTTAATAGAAAGATATTCTCTGTACCAGAGGAAGATCATGTGCAAAGTGTTGAGATGGGGCTGTGCCTGGCATGTGTAGGAGATGTTGATAGAACAGTTAAGCTGAGGAAAAGCTTTTGTATAAAAGAGCAGTTGGTGGAAAGTAACTAGAGTCAGGTTGTAAAAGTTCTTGAAGGGCAAGTTTACAAGTCTAGACTCCATCTTGTTGAAAGCCATGGAAATCATGTGAAGAAAGAATAAAAATTCTAAAAGCAGTTTCAGAATAAATTTGAGGGAACGGTTATTAAATTTGAGCTGGATTGCACTTGGCAATTCTTTCAATTGCAAGTGTCGGAAAACCAGGCTCAAACTGGCTTAAAGAGTAAGTGGATTTATTAGGTTATTGCAAATGGAAAATCTAAAGATGGCTATCTTCGGGCATGGTTCAATGAAGGAATTAACTCCAATTCTCTAATATTCTACTTCCTATTATGTTGGCTTGACTTCTTAATTGTATGGCTCCATTCAGGTTACAACACAGCTACCATTAATAACTGGAGCTATAAGGTTTCTTGTCCTTTCTGAGCCATGTTATGTCCTAAAAGTAAACCTGAGTACCTTGGGAAGGAACTAGAAATAGTGAATATATCCATCCAACTATTCTATAAGTAGTGGGAAGCAGGATAAATTATGGTTATTTTTCTATATGGTCTTATTGTGCTAGTGATTACAGGCTAGCAGTTATATATTTATGTAAGTTATTAAAATTCATCAGAATAAACATATGCATGGCAAACTTTCAGTTTTGGAACTATATAATTTTATTATAAAGATAAATAAAGATAAAATTAATGTTAATAGTTTCTGTGCCTTTATGCATATGAAAAAATTAGCAATTTTCTGATCCATGACACAAATTATAATTAAATTGCAGTAAAATAAAACAAATGAAATATTTGGCATATTCACTAAAACACTAAAGTATGACTTTCCCATATGACCAAGAATACACTAGCAGGGAATTTCTTTTAATTCCCTGAGCTAGTCTTTTAAAACTTCTTTCCTCATCTGCTTCATGTTTAAATATAAACTCGGTTAAAAGATGGAATGGGAAGAAAATGGGTGAATTAGTATACAGTATATGACAGACATGCTTATGTATGACCTCATTTAAGTCAACTAACAGCCTTATGAGTTACTGTGAAAAAGGTAATGATGGCAAAGAGAGAGGATACCTAATTTGCCACAGTTCACGCAAATTATCAAGTGGTAGAGCGAGGGTATTAAACCAAATAGGCTATCTGAGAAGGCAATTCCTGCCCTTGTTTTTTGCTTTAATTTACTAACTTCTTAGTATTTTCAGTGGATGCATTCGAAGTCAGTCTAGTTAATTTCCTAATGTGGGATGCCTTGGCGGTCGCCTTTTGGATCTACTTCTTGGTACTTGGTACCAACTGGTATGTCTTCCAGTAAGTACAGCTGACACTTATCTCTTGCCTCCTCTTCACAGAAGCATGGCCAAATCTCTGTTATCGGTAAAGAAGTCAGTCGAGATCTGTATTTTACGTGGACAGGTTTGATCTTGCATGTGGTTAACAAAACAGTGTTAGAATTGTTGTTTCTAGGTATTGGTATTTCTATGCCTTTCACCACCACTCTTTTAATGGGTCCCAGAATTCAACTGACTTCCTTGTTCCACAGTCAGAAAGATTTAAATGCTAACATTTGCTAAGATTAATAAGAGCCTGGTTTACATTCACAACAAAAATTAAATGACTGATACATAGTTTCCTGAAAGCACATTTAGACAGGCTACATAGGTCAGAACGTGATAGTAAATCGAGGAGAAAAAGGGGAAGGCTAAAGTTTACTAATAGGTTGGAAATCCTCAGAGGAGAAACACTGGGAATAGTAAAATATTCCCTTTTGCCTCTGAATATCTCTTACGTGGGAACACAAGTGGGAAGGAATGCCAATTATCTATCTGTCTCTAACTATCAAAGCCATACTATAGGAATTATTTTCTAAATCTGGGGTTTTGTCTTCCTTTCTGTTATGTCTATATTGCTTAGAACTACAAAATCTGTCTTTTACATCTCTAAAAAAAAAAAAAACTTGCATACAGTGTGACATCACAATAATTATGTCTTGAAATTACTGGCTGTGGCATGTTTAAAGAAATTATAAAAGGTTTAACAAATTTTTTTTCACTTAAACACTTCTTCTGAGGAATGTGGAGGTATGTATGTGTCCCTCTATTTCACTTTGTGTTTCTCTAGAGAGAATGTACAACCCATCGTTGTTTTGCTTCCAGTTGCTAAGAAGAAACACAAAAAGTTTCTCTGACTAACAAGGTCACCTAATCATCCCTAGCAATCACGGATTTGTAAATGTCACTGTACTTGTTCACATACTTCCAGCTGCTAAGACAAGTATGATGAGTTGGCCTGAGTGCTAAATTTTTCTTTTCTCTGACCTCTAAACTCTAAGTGTTTGAAGACCATCAGGGAACTGAAAGCTGGAATTTCCCGCAGGGAAGTTGCTTAATCAAACCCATTCAATATGTTTATATCTATGTTAGTTGAACCACTTGCTATGTTATCTTTAAATCCCATCTCTGTTAAAGTGCTTTCTTTGCCTTTTTAGTTGGTTAAATTCTTGGGTAGGAAACTGCAGCCTCTATTTTCTAATTAAACGACACAATTCCATTTTCTTCAGCAAATACATACTAAATTCAACAATATCTATATATACGTTGGCCTAAGATATGTACTCGTGCAGGTATATTGAGGCATCCTTTTCTGGGTTAATCAGGTTTCTATTGTCATAAGAACCTAATGAGCCTCTTGGAAGATACCATACTGACTACTCCAGTCTGAGAGCCTGTGTCCAAGCTGACAGTCAGGTAGCTTGCATACAATAGACAAGTATTCTAAACTCTAGGGGAGAATACAGAAAGCAAGCAGAAGCTGGAAGGAAATAAATATTTGTAAGAATAGAAAAGCGCTGGGTGATTTTATAGATTCAAAGGCCTTTAGCCTGAGAACAAGCCAAATTCAGCACCACATGAAATGGCTAGAATTTGAAAGAAAACATAATGTTTCTGGCATGAAGAAACAGTACAGAGTTTAAGGCAACCACAGCTGGAGGAAAGTAAGAGGGCATTTCGTAAAGGAGAGATCCAGTGAAGAGAGCCTGGATTCTGTGTATATACACTGCCCACATCTCTGGCTGGCCCCTGCATGGTGCAGATTCCAAGAACTGCAGTGAAAGTTGAACTTCTCCCCAAGAAACAGAATTGACAGCTTGAGTTCATCCAAGTTAACTGACTACTAAAACAAACAAAGCTAATACTCTTTAGAGGAATATGACATAATTTGGATCTTCAAAACAAAACATTCACAGTCCAGAAGGTAGAATTCAAAATTATCCAACATATTAAAAAACACAGAAACAGAAGAAAAACATGAACTATTCTTGAGTGAAAATAAATGGAGGGTTGGTGACTGTGACTGTTTGAGGCTTAAAATGATATTTAAAGTCTCAATATTCTACAGGGATGAGAAGGCCAAGAAAGTTGCTCGGACATCAAGACAGACATATTCTCCAATAGCCATTACTTATGTGACCAAGGAGAATAATGAGAAGGAAAAACCTCACAAAGATACAGCATTTTGTGCTTGACACAGGGACAGCCTAGGAAAATGGAGTGCTCACCATTGTGGGGCGTCAGGGAGGCTGTTTTTATTCAGAAAGAAAAATTAATTAAATATGTAGCAACCCAAAAGGTAGAAAGTGAGTTGCCAAATATTTCCAGCTCTGAGTTCTGGAGGCATGAATAGAATTTCACCTCCTGGAACTGATTGCGTTTGCATGGGACCAAACGTTTAATTAGTAAATGATTAGTAGGCAAATTAATAACAAATTACTTATGGGACATGTTCATTATCTGTGCCAATAATTGGTCAGAGTATTTTAGTGCAATGTAAGATCATTCATCCATATTTTTACTTTTTCCTCTAGCAAAGGAAGTGTTAACATTCAAAATGGCGGTTGCTGCTCTATTAGATTTCTAAGTAATTCCAAGGAGCATTATGGATAAGAATTTATAGTGAGAAATGAGCCTTTGTTATTTAAAATGTAAAGTATTTATCAAATATCAAGTATTAAGTTTCTGACATTGCTGGTTTACTTTAGTGAAGCATAGCATAGGCTGACCGTTAAGTAGACTTAGCCAGCTGTTTCTGTTTTCCCTGTTGGCTATGATGAGTCACCCATGAGGTCTCTGCTGCTTGTGATGTCTTTGATCTCCCAGACGTTTTGCTGAAACTTTGAACACCTAGCTGTTCTGCTTCATCTGTTGTTGGTAACCCTATCTCTTTCATGGCCAGCTATTAGAAATGTCTTTACAGTGAGTCTTATTATAAATTCAAAGATTCTACTGTTTCAAAGGTTTTCTCTTAATCTCCCTCTGATGAAATTTCTTTATCTGTAAATAAGGATAATAAAAGTTTACTCTCTAGAGAGTGGTTAGAGGGATTAAAAAGTAGATACTAAGGATTTAGATATGCCTGGAGATGTTACCATAATAATCATTTATCACATGACTTCCAGCATTATCCTTATCTCTGCAGTCTGATGGCAGATGTGGAAAAGCTTAAGACGATTTTCTGTACTATGTTCGGAACTACTGGATCACCTAGGCATTATCTCCTACGCATTTCAATCAGATATTGTGATTATTCCACCCTATTTAACCAAATTTGCATTCTCTCTAGGTCTTACATTATAAACAAGACACAAACCTTATCTGTTGAAGGATATTTCCAAATTCATCTGTGAATTTTCATGCATGTTTGGCCATCTCTCTTTGGATTTAACTAACTGAATCAAAGCAGGAAATAGTATTTCTTAGAGAGACTCACTGTCTAAATTCTTGTCCAAATCGCTTTGACTCTCACTCTGCCAGCAAACCTGGAAGTTAAACGCCTATTTTCCTTTTAGTGAGAAAATTATATTTCATCTTATAAGGGATTCTTCACAACTTTATGGTTTGAGAATCATACAGTCTGAGACTTTCTGACTTTTATCTCAATATGCACGCTCTGCTTTTTGAATTAAAAATAAATGCACTGGTTTAATGTGTGAGAGACAATGGAAAAGGAAGGAAAAATATGAAAAGTAAAACTTTGAAATTTTCAGGTTATATCTGACAATAGTAAGAAGGGTATTTTTTGACTAGGGACAATATTTAATGATCTATATCAACAAACTAAATTTGGCATTGCTAATTGGGAAAACTGCATGCTGACACAAGTATCTGTCTACTACTCTTTGTTTCCAATGCACAGTGGGTCTATAACTTCAGCTCCATACATGCAAGCTACAGGCTAACGCTTTTTTTTTTTTGCGGTACGCGGGCCTCTCACTGTTGTAGCCTCTCCTGTTGCAGAGCACAGGCTCCGGACGTGCAGGCTCAGCGGCCATGGCTCACGGGCCCAGCCGCTTCGCGGCATGTGGGATCCTCCCAGACCAGGCCACGAACCCGTGTCCCCTGCATCGGCAGGAGGACTCCCAACCACTGTGCCACCAGGAAAGCCCAGGCTAAAGCATTTTTGACCACTTATGGAGTTCCCTTCCCGTGCTCCACCTCCTTCCCTGAAAGAGAAAGGAAATCTAGTCCTAAAGCTTCAGTGGTTCTTGCTTTAATTTTCCTTATTTGTCAAATGACTGATTATACCCTATTTGACCACGGCCAACAAAATACCTCACCTCTGTATTGTCTTCCTACACAGATGAATGATTATTCCTTTTCTAGTTATTACCTCTACTCTGCATATTATTAAAGTTATGTATCTTAAATCTTGTAACTCAGTAAATAGGTATTTATGGAGCTCTTGGATTTTGCTTCCTTGAATGCTGAGACAATGCTGTGTATGTTGGCAGCCCAAAAAGTACCCAAATCCCTACACTGACATTAAAGATGCTCAAAAATATTTGTCATCAGAATATTCCAAGCAAGTCTAGTGAAAGCATTTAAGATACATTATATACTCATAGAAAGCTATCACTGAGAAGACTTTCTCCTTTTATTTATTTATTTTTTTGCTGAGCAGTATAATATGGATATATATTCAAAAATGAACCCAAAATATTCATACTTTTGTGATTATCCTTTTGATAACTTACAATCCTCAAATTATGGGTTTTCAAATGTCTGGATTCTTTTCTATATAAATGGAAGATTTCCATAGATAACTCCTGTTGCAGCTAATGACAGCCATACAAATTAATCCAAAAACTGCTTCTGTTGGCACATCTATTATAAGCCTGCATTTCTGATGATAATTCACCTAAATTTTTGTCCCATAATTGGAAATATGATGATGAAATGGCTTTGACAATATAACTACAAATTTCTCCCTCCAATAGCTCTGTATGGTTTTAAGATAATAAGCAAGAAGCAAGGGAACAAGCTAGGATGCCCATGTTTCGGTGGCTTTTTCTTTCATAAAAATGAATTGGGTGTGCTTCAATGTACATTAAAATAATGGCCAAGCTGTAATTTGCATACATTCAAAAATGGTGACAGAACTTTTAAAAATGTGAAATTACCTGAGAGTTAAAAACAATCCTGTGAATGATGATAACTGGAAAAAAGGTTTGGGGCAGCATATCTATGGTTTGCAGCATCCATTCAACCATTCAACCAAGATGGGAAATTCAGAACTGCTATGGAACAAGTACAAGTTGATGAAAGAAGCGTGTGGTTTTTCTGCTAATAAAGTAAGTGTTGCTCACAGGAAGGAATGATCCAGTTCTTTCTTTTGATGTAGATATTCCGGAAGAGAGGGGTCATTCCCTTTGATTGGCCTAGTAACAAGAACTCTTGCCCAACAGGCCATGCGTGTGGTTCAGAATCCCTGACTCCGGTAACATATTTTTGTGTTTCTCCATCTGAATAGAGAAGGTGTCTTTATACAGAATATAGTTTATTTAAAGATCACTATGAACCCTGCATTGCCACAAACACTGAATTAATTCTCCCTAATATCTGCTTCTTTGCATCACTGTTTCACAATTCCAGATTGGGACAATTGAGTCTGAGCGGACTATCTGGCTCTGTGCTTATTCCCCACTGAAGGGGTTACCAGAAAACCAAGAGCAAGGTGCTTCATCTTCTATGCGAGGGAGGAAGGAGTCACTGCTACCAAAGTTCATAATACAGAAAATCCTCCATACATTGGAAGGAGTTCAGATGCTCGGCAGCCACCTTCCTACCTGTGACAAATGGCAAGTATCGAGGTTGCGAAAATAAGCTCTGAAATTAATCAAACTTGGGTTCAAATCCCAGCTCTGGTGCCACCTAAGTGTGTTTTTTGAGGAAAATGATGTGTCCTCTCTGAACTTCAGTTCTTCAGTTAGTAAAATAGGGAACACATCTTCCCTAACTTAGGAAAGTATTGTTTAAATTAAAAGAATGTAAGTAAAGACAATAACACAGTATCTGACATACAGTAGATAGTCAGTAAATATTAGTGGTAATTGCTACAATGACACATGGGTTCTACTTTATTCTTAAGAGTTGGGTGGGGGGTGATATTGGTGATTGTGATAAAAGTAACAGAGTTCCTGATGGCCAACATGCTGAAAGTTCTACTAATCATTTGGGGAAATTTCTCCTTAAACTAGTTCACCTCTGCAAGAATCATATTCAAATGAAACAAAAAGGCTACTCTGCAAAAGCAGGGTAGAAAATGCCTTAAAATTAAGAATCATTTTATCACTTAACCAAAGTACAAGTAGCAGTGTTTGAACTGAGAGTAAAACCAAAGACCTTGTCTTTGGCATGGTTTGCTTTATACTTTAGACAACATATTAATTGACTGATTTCTAAAAGAATTAGAAGGGAAAGGAAATATGAAAATGTTATTAAGTCACACTGTGAGTGTAGAGGTACATTTTCTAAATCCAAAATGGGTTTGGTTTTTAATTGATGATTTATTTTCTAACTTTATACTAATTTGCAAATTATTAGAAATTATTAAAATTTAAGTCATCCACAATTTGATATTTATGAAATGCATTTTATTACAAAGAGATATTTTCTTAAATTGTCACTGGAATCACTCACTCATTGGTAGAAAATCATTTGAAAATATTCTGGGTCAAAATATGAAGAATAGTATAGTGTGCAGTTTGTTGCCTCTAAGTTAATTAAGCCTTCATTGTTAATTGAGACCAAATTGGCTTAAATTTGAGAGGCAGTATGGACACAGTATATGAATAGACTGTGGAGCAGATTGCTTCCCTAGAATTCTTATACTTCCATGTAATAGCTATTTGACAAATACTGGATGTCTCCATGTCTCTGTCACTTGATTTCTGCATTTATTTAGAGAAAATCATATGAGTAGCTATAACATAGTGTTGGTTTTTTTGCAGATACAATAATTTACTGCACATAAAGTACATAAAACATTGACTGGCACCTAGTAGAGGTTCAATAAATGTTAGATATAATTTAGCAAAAAAAATTGATACTACAGACTTCAGTTACAATAAGAATATAGCCCAATTCATTGATATTGGTCGTTTAAATATGATTCATTGTAAAATATTTTTAGATGTTTTCAAATTGATATAATGAGAAAGGGAAATAGATAAGGGAAGGTGCAGTTAAGATGATGCAATGTGTTATTTTGTGTATCTGAGTATCACAAACAATTGCTAGTAGTAGTATTGCTGTGATTTTTATCTACAGCACGTCTCTATCACTTGCCTAATAGAGTCCTTTTTAATTTGAAAATGTGCACCACACAGGTATGTATAATTATATGAATGGCATCTAAGCAATTCCTGTGGCCCTTTTTCCTTCAGATATAACTCTGGATCTCTGCTATGTGAGGAAATGTTCT
Source organism: Aethalodelphis obliquidens (assembly GCF_003676395.1). Taxonomy (NCBI): domain Eukaryota; kingdom Metazoa; phylum Chordata; class Mammalia; order Artiodactyla; family Delphinidae; genus Aethalodelphis; species Aethalodelphis obliquidens. The sequence goes on from NW_020837956.1 coordinate 33,657,258, forward strand.
GCAGGGCTTAGACATGAGGAATATCCCCATCTAAACTTTGATACTATCTATGCTTCTATAACTTTTTTTAAAATTCATGTTTGAGTCAACAATGCCAAAGAAGCTGCACCTACTACCGACAGACTTGTCATTACACATTTTATTTCATAATGATCCTCTGATTCATATTCATTTTTATGTGATGATATATTGCTCAGTAACAAAGTTTAATACATGAACTTATGTGTGACTTCGAACTGTTGATAACAATGACATTTATTAAAATTTAGGCAATTTTATTAAGCCAAGGTATACAGTGGATATCCTTCCCCTTAACGTCTTAGATTGTAAGTCTTAAATTTTCCATACTATTTTAACAATTTTAAACATTAAGAAGAAGAAACACTTTTACCTGCATGAAAGAATAATGGAAAAAATGTATGTTGTGTATATGTGGATACATACAAATATTTATCTAAAACATTTATGTATGGATATTTGTGTTTATGTGTGTCTCTATGTATGAAACATGCTTCTTGTATATGTATCTTTAAGTGTGTGTATATATATATGAAACATATCACAGAAACTTGCACAAATAATAGGCATGTAGCTTGATAAATTTTCACAAAGTGAATATAGCTTGCAAAAATCACCCAGATCAAGAAACAGAACCCTACCAGCAATGCACAAGCCCCCTTAAAACTCCTTAATGGGGGGCTTCCCTGGTGGCGCAGTGGTTGAGAGTCCACCTGCCGATGCAGGGGACACGGGTTCGTGCCCCGGTCCAGGAAGATCCCACATGCCGCAGAGCGGCTGCACCCGTGAGCCATGGCCACTGAGCCTGCGCGTCCGGAGCCTGTGCTCCGCAACGGGAGAGGCCACAGCAGTGAGAGGCCCGCAAACCGCAAAAAAAAAAAAAAAAACTCCTTAATGGGGCTTCCCTGGTGGCGCAGTGGTTGGGACTCCGCCTGCCAATGCAGGGGACACGGGTTCGTGCCCCGGTCCGGGAAGATCCCACATGCCATGGAGCGGCTGGGCCTGTGAGCCGTGGCTGCTGAGCCTGCGTGCCCGGAGCCTGTGCTCCACAACGGGAGAGGCCACAGCAGTGAGAGGCCCGCACACCGCAAAAAAAAAAAAAAAAAAAAAACTCCTTAACATCCAAGGGTAACTGCAATCCTAGCTTCTAACATATTGATAGATTAATTTTACTTTTTCTCAGTAGTTTTCTTTTTTCTTTCCAGTCCGTGAAGCTTCAGAGTTTATATATAACCATGTTGGGGTAGGGGACTGAATGCTCAAGACCCCTCCACTCTCCAGTCCTTTATGATCACAATAGCTCTGCTGGTTTCTTGATCCCCAGCAGTTCTTCTTGGATGTGTAGTTTCCAGCCCTGTACCCAGAATCAGCAAATGCCTTCTGAGAAATGCTGCTGCAGAAAGCTGTGTGACCTTCCCACCCTTCTCCCCTCCATGCATCATTCCCCCTCTCTTCTGTTTCTTCAGCAGGTCTCTTATGCCATCAACAGGTGAGGAATTGGGTTTTATCTAGCTTTTTTAGTTGTCCTTGATGGGATCATTGTTCCCTTACAAGATATTCTATCTTACTTAGAAACAGAAAGCAAGAATATAATATATGAAATATAATTTTGAGACCTACATTCTATACCATGGTATGAACATTTATTTATGGTTGTGGTCAGAACCGGCAATAATAGTCAAGATAAAACTAATTTAAAGAGTGAGTGAGACTTCCTTGGTGGCGCAGTGGTTAAGACTCCACCCTCCCAATGCAGGGGGCCTGGGTTTGACCCGGTCAGGGAACTAGATCCCACATGCATGCCACAACTAAGGAGCTCTCGAGCCACAACTAAGGAGCCCTCCTGCCACAACTGAGACCCAGCACAACCAAATATATAAATAAATAAATATTTTTTTAAAGAAAGAGTGATTAACTCAGACTTGTCTGAAATAATTAACTGAAATATTAAGATAGGCAAAAAAAGGCTGTTAAATAAAATGTTAATTGTGTTTGATTCTTGATCAGAGACAAAATAAAATTCTCTTTATTCCATAAATAGTAAAAATATAACTCTATTGTATTAATAAATGTTAATAAATGTTTCAGGTGTTTCTCTCTGGGGTTATGGCAGCACTCCCTGAAATTATGGCAGCCAGCAGCCATATTTTAGTCCACACGCTTATACCAGAGCCTTGGCAGAATCATATTTAGTTTTAGCATTCAAAACTTTAAAAACGAGATCTACTTCACACCTGTTAGAATGGCTATTTTCAAAAATATAAGAAATAACTAGTGTTAGTAAGGATATGGAGAAGAGGAAATCCTTGTGCACTGCTGATGTGAATGTAAATTGGTGCAGTCACTATGGAAAACAGTATGGAGGTTCCTCAGAAAAGTCAAAAAGAAGACTATCATATATATAACCCAGCAATTCTACTTCTGGGTATTTATCTGAAGAAAATGAAAACAGTAACTCAAAAACATATGTGCACCCTCATGTTCACTGCAACAATATTTATAACAGTCAAGATAAGGAAACAGTTTAAATGTCCATCAATGGATGAATGGATAAATAAATTCATACAAAGAGAATGAAATCTTGCCATTTGTTACAGCATAGGTGGACATTGAGGGCATTATGCTAAGTGAAATAAGTCAGACACGACTTCCCTGGTGGCACAGTGGTTGAGAGTCTGCCTGCCGATGCAGGGGACGTGGGTTCGTGCCCCGGTCTGGGAAGATCCCACATGCCGCGGAGCGGCTGGGCCCGTGAGCCATGGCCGCTAAGCCTGCGCGTCTGGAGCCTGTGCTCCGCAACGGGAGAGGCCACAACAGTGAGAGGCCCGCGTACCGCAAAAAAATAAATAAATAAAAAAATAAGTCAGACAGAAGAAAGATAAGTGCCATATGATCTTGATTATATATGGAATCAAAGAAAAATAAGCTCACAGATACAGAGAACCAACTGATGGTTGCCAGAGGGAGGGTGAGTGGTGGGTGAAATGGGTGAAGGGGGTAAAAAAGATTCAAGCTTCTGGTTATAAAATTAATAAGTCATGAGATATAGTGCACAGCATGACATTATAATTAATAATACTGCATTTGAAAGTTGCTAAGAGAATAGAGCTTGAAAGTTCCCATATCACAAGAAGAAAAAAAGTTTTGTAACTATGAAGGATGTTAACTAGACTTATTGTGGTGGTCATTTTGCAATACATACAAATATCAAATTATTTTGCTGTAAACCAGAAACTAATATAATGGTGTATGTCAATTATACCTCAATAAAATTAAAAAATTAAAATGCGATAACTAAAGCCAAGAAAGAAAAAAATTCTTGAATAAACTCACATTCTAGGATGCTACACCAGAACCTGTTACTTTTTAGATAGAGTTATAAAGATTAGACTCAGTGTTCTAGACTAGAAAAGAACATTTATGATATGCTGGTTATGTGTTTAATGCTTCTCAGTTTCATTTACATCCCTTCTACCTGTGATGTAACAATTGCTCAGGGCCCTTTAAATATTTTTTCTTTGCAAGTTGGCTGGATCTTGAGCTTTGTCAATAGACAGCACTGGAGAGACATCGCAGGAGGGAAGGGTTTAGCTTACTGTTCTGGTGTGAACGTTACGTGGGCTCCTCAAGTGTGCATGCTCCAGTGACTGGCTCCTGCAATGTGAGCAGCTTCTCCAGCATTCCACTCCTGTAGCACATGGCTTCTACAGTGCCCAGCGCCTGCGTGGACAGCTCCTCCAGTGCCAGGCTCTGGGAATGCGTGCTGTTTCTCCAGTGGTCAGCCCCTGCAATGCATAGTGACCAACGGCACCTTGTGGTCAGAAGATTTTCCCAGAAACTCAGGGACTAACCATACTGATTTACTGAGGACTGAGGGGATCCCTGGAATATGGGACTTTCTGGTTTATAATTGGGGCAATCTCAAATAAACCATAACAAGACTGGTCGCCTTAATGGGCAACTGCTCTGTCCTGGGTGGTTTAGCAGCCTCTGGGGAGTCACCTCCCCGTGAAACTTTCTCTGGAACCACAGAAGGCATGCTCAGGTTCACCCAGCATGGCAGTTTAGTGACTTCTCTGCCCCCAGGGGACAAAAGCTGTGACCTCCAGCAAGGTTTGGATCTCAGACTTGGGTGTTAGGGGTACACTCAGCCCAAGGCCTAGTGGTTGCTTCTTATCCACTATTCCCATATTGTTTAGAGTTCTCTTTACTTACTACGAGCCAATACCTTGTTACTCAATTTCCTGTTATAGTTAATAATTTTTTATGTGAAATCTTCCCCATTCAAATTTCTGTGCTGATTCTGTTTCCTCTTTGTACCCTGACTGATATGTACAATATATTTATTTTTTAACTAGCACTTAGAACATCTTCTGTCACACAGGAGGTGCCAAATACATGTATGTTAATATATTAACATATATATGTATATATATATATTATATTGATATATATGTTGGTATGAAAACTTTATCAATACCCCTCTCACAGAATTGAGCAATTGAAATCTATTAAAAAAGCTTTTTGTGGAAAGATAGAACTTTTTCTTATCCCATGATATTAAACTGGACAGAATAATATAAAAGCTGAAGAATTATACATTTTTTCTTATCTTGTTTCATTCCAGAAGTACCATGGCAATAAAATTTTAGTCCAAGTCCGGAATAATAAAATGGCCTGCTTGGATATATTGGGGAATAAAGGCTTTTAAAATTTACAGTTAATAACATTTGGGGGGAGAAAATGAATAATAATTCCCCCTATTATTAGAATTTATGGACTTCTTAGAGTAGCCCAGGATCACAGGGCCTGAAAAGGGACTGCAATTTTCAAAGCGGAAGGGTTAGGAGTTGGCTCATCATCAGAGTGATGGCTAATTACAACATCACAGCATGGGAAGCATCACCCTAATAGACAAAGTCTCAGGATTAGAACATTATAACAAAAACAGGTCATACCTATCAAGGAAATTTAATGTTTCCTTTGAATTACTTGCCACATAGAGGCTTCAGCAATTCTTTTAACACTCATAATTGAGCTTGCGTTTCTTAACAAGGACAGCTACATTGATTTTTCCCCAGCATTAATGATAGGTGATTCCCTATTGTTTGAGATTTTGCTAAGTTCTGTTGCTTATTTGGGGAAACAGTCTTGACTTATTATTACCACAATCATGTTCCCTCTTCCTGTTTTTGAGACTACAACTCTTTTTACAACGTGTATTTCCCATTTCACAGAGATTACTGTCCTTTATTGCCCAATGTCTTGAAAACCATTGTTCCGGAAGTTTGGTAGTTTTTCCTTGTATCAGATGAGAAGATAAATCTGGTCCCTCTCCTTTGATCTTATTAGGAGGCTACTCACTCAAGATTGTTTTTACTATTATTACATTATTAGGGGAACTGAATTAGGGCTGTAATTTAAAATACTTTTTTAATTGATAGAAACCTGACACCCTTAGCTTAAGGCACCCTCCCACAGAAATGGAACAAGGCAACCTAAAGCACATGAATAATGATCCAGAGTACAAGGTTTAGTTAGTGAAACTTTTTCAAGCAAATTTAAAGTAACTGTGCTTGAAGCTGATGCTAGACATACGTATAGGCAAATCTGCACCAAAGCCTCTAGAGTCCACTTCAAGAGGGTCCCACATTCCCTACCGGGGAGCTGAAAAAGTGAGTTCAGGATCCAGCCTCACCTGAGCCTTGAGACTTGTGAAGCTAAGAATCGTGTATTTTCAGAAGTTCCTTGTTTGGTGTGATTCAGACATTCTTGTCCTATTTTAGAAATCAAAGAAAAGCGGGAGAAAAAGAAACCCTCTGCTTTTCTTCCTGTGTTTTTTATTGGTCAAGATTAGTTTGGACAGTGCTATGTTGATATCAGTTGTTGTGACAGACAGTTTTGAGATAAGACTGAAGAGGTAGAAAACAGCAAGATCTTCAGTGAGTTAAAAGACTTAACAAAAAAGTTTTGCTTTATAACTTAGGTATTAAGGACTTTTCTTCTGAGAAAGGAATAACTTGATCCTAAGTCTGAGCAAACCAAAACTCGAAAAGACAGCTATTTGATAAATACTTCTGCTAATGGGTTTAGCATTTCTTTTTTCATGTTAAAGATATGCATTTTTAGAAATGCCACACATGGTGTAGGCTACATATTAAAAACGAATTTTCTCTTTGGGGCACTGAACATTTCTCAAGTTCAGAGCTGTAGTAAAGTATTGGATTTGCAAGGTTCTCAGATGCACTGATACCTTATGGCAAAGTTTCAAGTGGCAGAAAGTATAAGAGAAGCATAAAGAATAACGATATATTTTTGAGAATTCAATGTGTTTTTCTAGTTTCACCGTCAAAAACTGAGTGGGTAGAAGGTTATTGTTTGTAAATAAGTACTCAGAAATGCATGATAAACATTGGGCTAATTCAATTCAAATTATAATTCTAAGACACGACATATTTAAGAAACTATTCCTCCTTATATAAGCTGTTGGACACATCACAAATCATTTGGCTTTACTTTCAGCTGATGAACTGTAACTGAACGTTTAGTCTACTTGGTACTTAGACGTGTTTACTATGCCTTTATGTTTGGGGAGTATTTAGTATTTATTTCATCGTGTACTACTACATGTAGGATTCTACCTTTGAAGACTGCTCCATGCCAATGGATAATGTGACAACTGTTCCCAGAGTGAAGGAAGAAAGTGGAAAAATTAGATCAAAATATGAATTTCAGATTAATATTGTTTATAATTAACCTGGAGGTTAATTATACTTCATTTACTTAATTTAATTAACTTAATTAAATTTTTTAAATTATTAATTAATTTAACTATTAAATAATAAAATAATTTTAACTTAATTAATTTTACTTTTTCCTCTACTTTTTGGATCCCTTTCAGGAGAGATGAAAGTGCACTTACCAGGCTCAGCTTCACATGCTTTAGAAAGTCTTTTCATCCCATTTCAAAAGACTATTAGCCTACAAGTGAAAATCATAATCCTTATCCATAGCTATTTTGTGGAGCAAATCAGACAGTAGTGTAACAATCGCTTAGCACTGTGTCTGTCTTATAATACATTTTAAAATATATTAGCCGGATAAGGTTCAACTGGAATCCTACGTATGACTAGGTCCAAAAATTTAGTTTTACAAATAGATCTTTACAAACTGATATTCTTGTTATGTGATATTCTTTGCCTTGTGATGACAAAGTATTGGGATTCCTGGTCTATGGTGACAACAGGAAAGAATAATGAAAACTTGAGGGAAGCCATGCATGTCATATATAGTATATGCCACAGTACTCTAGATATGCTGAAAGGTCCACATGTATGATTGCTAAAATAAAGAATATAAGAATAACTACAATAATATAATAATGATGTTGACAACATAAGAATTTAAGGATAATAAATTTAGTCCTAATGAATGCTGACATTTTCAATGCTACCTTTCCTAAGTAAAAATATGGGTTGAGTCATTGGCAAATAATGACAAGAAGGCTGTTCATTTTTATAACTTCCTGTATCTCAAGAGCTACATGCACTATGCTGTAGAAAGATCAAGGGATGACATTTGAGGTGAGATTTTTGAAGGAAGAGTGATTTTTCAATTAGAAAAGAGAAGAGCTATCAAAGGTCAGGAAACACAATAAGCAAAGATAGACAAAACTGTGAAAACTAATGTCATTTTGGGAAAATGTTAGTCAGTTTTATAGCACTATATTAGTCCAACAAATACCCATTGAATTTCTTCTATAAGCTAGGTAATCTAGTTGGTAGCATCAGATGATTTTATAGCTGACATATGTTTAAGAAAGGAAGAATAAAATTGGTTAACCCTCCAAACAAATTGAAGTGTCTATCTATATATAGCTACATATTTTAACAATAGTTTTAATTTTTTATTTCTTTCTTCGGTCATTGCATCTCATGTAAAAATTGCTATTTTGTTAATGGATGTTATCAAAGATTTTTTTTCTTATTAATGAGATAGTTTTTTTGAGCCAGTTCTCAAAATAGAAGTAAGATGAAATGAACATTCCACTAGTTTCCATGTCATATTTTCATTACCATTCGGTTCAAAATCATTTCTAACTTACATTTTTATTTCTTCTTTGACCAATGGATTATTCAGAATTTTATTGCTTTGTTTATAATGAGTTGGATATTTTGTAGTTATCTTTTTATTGTTGACTTCTAGCTTATTTTCACTGAAGTCAGAAAATATATATTGGATAATTTCTATCCCTTAAGATAAATTAAGCCTTTTTTTTTTTAAATAGCTTGGCATATGGTCAATTTTGGTAAATGTTCCATGAACTCCTTAAAATAATGTGCATTCTACATCTGTGGGTACAGTGTTTAATGTGCCAGTTAGGATAATTACGGCGATTTTTTTATTGTCTGGATATTCTATAACTTAAAAAAAATTAACATGTCCAGAAGTTCTTTTACACACCATCTTTCATTTGTTCCTGTTACCTTGGAAGAAACTTGTTAACCAATTACCTATATTCAAACTCTTTTTTTTTTAAATTGAAGTATAGTTGATTTACAGTGCTGTGTTAATTTCTGCTGCACAGCAAACTGATTCAGTTATACAATGTATATGTTCTTTTTTCTATTCTTTTCCATTATGGTTCATCACAGGATATTGATTATAGTTCCCTATGCTATAGAGTAGGACCTTGTTGTTTCAAATTCTTTTTTATAAATACCTAGCATTATTTCAGTTTTCACTCTAGCCCCTGTTATGTATGATGATAAACTAATCACAGAGGAACATTTCTGTCTGTATTCAGAATCAGAGGTAAACTGAATGGATGTGGTCAGGGCAGAGACAGCTTCATGCTTCATGCTCTTTTTATAATTTTAAGTATATTTTTTCTTAAATATAAATAAATTGAAATTTCAAATACAGTAAACATAAATTACAATAGGTACACTTAACAAAATCACCTTGTTAAAGTGAAAATAAAAGGTAAGAAAGAACAGGTTTCTCATAATGTGAATTATGACTACGTTTTATCATAATTTCTAATAAAATGGCTAATTTTGCCTTTAATGAATAAAGTAAGATGGGAGAATTGATAGAATATTGATAGAAATATTTACATCTAATGGCATTACATATAATAATTACACAGACTACTGACATTGCATAAGTGTAATAATCCTGATAAATTTGTAGTTGACTATTACACTGTCAGCTGGTACTGTGCAGTTTTCATGTGATTGTTCACAAACTAGCTATTTCCCTTGTGAATGGCCTGAGCATATACATTAATGTAAAATCAAAAATCATCATTTTCTTTTCAAATTATTTAATATATTATGAGGGATAAAATTATAAGATGTCTCTATTTTAAAACATTTCAGCAAACTAAAAATAGATAAAGCAAATAGAAAAAATGTTAACAGTAAATACAGTTGACCTCCCTATCTGAGGGCTCTGTATCCACAGTTTCAACGAACCGCCAATCAAAAACATTCAGAAAAAGATTCTAGCAAGTTCCAAAAGGCAAAACTTGAATTTGCCACACTCCAGAAGGCAACTGTATTATTTATACAGCATTTGCATTGTATTTACAACTACTTACGGAGCATTGACATTGTATTAGGTATTAGAAGTAACCTAGAGGTGATTTAAGGCATATGGGGCAGGATGTACGTAGGTTATATGCAGATACTGTGGCATTTTATACTATAAGGGACTTGAGCATCTGGGGATTTTGGAATCTGAGGGTCCTGGAACCGACCCCCACAGATACTGACAGACAACTGCGTAACAAGCACTTGGGTGTTTGTAATACTAGACTATTTTTAATACTAGTCTATTTTTTCTATATGTTAAAACATTTTTAGTAACATAAAGTAAAAAACAAAAGATTTAACGAGTTGTGTTTTTAAACACCCCTACCACAATTATCACAGAGGTTTTCGTACAGTTTAACATTAGTTAAAAAAAAAAAGTTGAAAATGATTCAGGTAACAGATTCTTCAAAGTGGTGTAGAAAGCTATTATCATTTCTCTTGAGAGGTTGAAAACAAAGACCTTATAAACTAAAAATTTTATTCAGATCTTAAAAATCCATACTTTTTCTTGTATTTGCTTATTTATTTATTATTGCAAATATTTTCTCCTTATTATTCAGTTTCTCATCAGAAATGAGAAGGCAACTTATCCAAGAAGAGTTTACTACTTACATGGAATATGGCAAATAATCATATGAGCTAACATTTATTTGTGATTTTTCTGTGACGAGCACTTCTCTTCGGTACGCTACAAGGTAGCAAAATGTTTAAGAAAATGTTACCGACCTTCTCAAGTCAATCCCCAACAGGAATCCCTCTGTTCCGTGTCTTTGGAGCCAATAGGAGGCCAATTCAGTTCAGAAGCAAAGAAAAGCTTCATTCTTAGATCAAAGCAAGGAGAGGTGCGAGCTCCAGAGCACAGGTGCTTCCAGACAGTCGGTGGGAGGGGCTGCTTTCGAGGATTCTCTGTGGCAGGGAGCGGGGCGCGGTGGAGTTCTCGCGAGTCCTGCGCGGCTGCGGAGTTCTCGCGAGTCTGGCGCAGCTGCTCCAGATCGCAGTGCCGGGTGCAGCCTCTCGGCCCGCAGCTTGCCGCCGCCATCTTGAACTGCAGTGTTGTCTCGGAGCTCCCGTGCGGGGTACAGGAAGCTGAAGTGTGGCGCGCGGCCCTTTCACAAGAGGAACGCTGGTCTGAAGGGCTGATGTGTGGCCTCAGCACGCGACCCCTGCTATGAGTAAGTGAAACGAGACCAAACAAAAGGGGAAAAAAAGTTAGACTTTATTACCCAGATTCTATGATTACTTCCCAGGAATTGTTGGCAGGCTTTGCCAGTGACAGAAAAGTGTCATTATCTCTATCTTAGATGACAAAAATGAGGGTTAGTAAATTTAGGTAATTTTTTGGACATCACATGCACTGTCTGGGCAGAGCAACTTACCTGCTTCATTGCCACTGGCAGTTAATGAAGTATTACTCCAGTGGGCAAATCCTTGCTGATTGTGTGAATGAAGTGAGAAAGTTCCAATTTCTAACTTAAAAATCTTCGTCTAATTTTAATTGTACTTTGATATAATTTTTGTATTCAAGGAGTAAAATATTTACAAAAATGACTCTCTATTTTTGCTACCAAAATGCCAGTAAAATTTGTAATTGAAGGATTTTGCAAATAAAGCTTTCATTGAAACCCAGTTTCCAATGCATCGTTAAATGTTAGAGCAGGGAAACTGTACTAACCAAAATTGAAATATTTTCCTTAACCATATGTGAATTTACAAAGTACTTCATTTTGAAGAATAGCTAATTCCACTAGAATTTTACTTTAATTATAGCTGTACTGGTAGATGCCATCACTATAAAATTTGTTTCAATTAACCATTTGGTGAAAAGTATACAGTTAATTTGTATTTAGCGTCAGTTCTCCCCAGCTGATATTTTATTACCTTAAAAGCCTTATTAAAGAAACTCATAAATCAGAGATTGCAGACTTGTAGGCTGAGGGCAGAATCTGGCCAGTAAATATGGTTGGCCTGTACAGTTTTAAATTCTTGTTTGTTTTTCATTAATGTTAATGTGTTTCACTAACTGTTTCATAATATTTAATTTGTAAGGAATAAAGGAAGTCAGATCCCACTTAAGAAATGGGTAATTTAAGTTAAGGATGTTTAAGCTTCTTGAACTTCAAAGCAGAAGATTTATTGTATTGATTTAAGTTAGGAATTATTATTTACATTTTGTTTTTAAATTTAGGTATTGTGTAAATATGAACATATGTCAGAATTTCTGCAGTAACCACTAAAATATTAGATATCAATTTATAATTTTCTAACTGGTAAAGGAAAAAAATATGATAAAACCCTAAAAGGTTGAAGGTAAAAGGATGCAAAAGATAGAAAGCCAAGAGTTAACCAAAAATTAATCATCAAATTTTTCTTTAGTTGAACATGCCTAATTTTGGGGAAGGGTAGTAATATTGACTTCATTAAATCCATTTGCCGAGTTTATCGAGTTTTAGAAATTACTGAAGATAGTCCCAGTAGTGCAGAAAGTTATTTGTCTTTGAAATTTCATGCTTTAGTTAAAATTTTCTCTTTAGCTTGGTAATTACGCATGCACACAATTATTGCTCCAAGTCTGCCCAGGGCAATCTGTCTCTTTTTGTATACCCTAAGCATTTATTACATAGCAGAAAATAGATATTCTCTCAGATTTCCTTTTCCATAAAATCTTGACTGAAATATACATGTATTTCATGGGGTCATTCAGTTTTGATATTCAACTCAGTTGTCTTCTCTTTTATATCTCTCCTTTTATTTTGGGGAACAGACACCTTGATATTGCTTACTTTCAATTTGTATGAACACAAAGTCAGATAAAATGCACAGGACAGCATTTAGTGCCTTCAATCCATAGTTATATCTAACAGGAATCCGTCACTTAAAGCCTGAGAGAGTGATAGAATTTATTATCACTCTTTCTCAAACTCCAGCTTTATTGATTTTGTGAGCAGTCTCAAGAAAATAGCACAGTTAATGGGTAGTTCAGTGAAGAATCACTTTTCAGTTATATAGGAAACAATCTGTTAGCATCAGAATGTGGAAGTAGTGGAAATGCAGCCTGTTTTAAACAATAATTTTTAAAAATTAGATGACAAGGGGAATTATTGTGGGTGTTGGGGTAAAGTGTTTCACTTCCCACATTCACAGTGAAGCTGCCCTGCTTTGAGGAGCCAGGGTTTCTAGGTGCATGTCCCACACTATAGTCATCAGGAAACATGGTGCACCAGGCACTACACCCATCACATGAATATAGGTACGTGGTATACATTACTTTCATTTTGAAGAGCAGATATTCACAATTATACCCACATTTATACACACAGAAACTGGGAACCGAAATCCAATGATTTTCATAGTCTTGAAAAACCCAAGAGTGATGCAGCCAGATCTGAGAAAAGTTTTGTGTCACTCGTACTGTATACCAACCGTAATAAATCAGTCTGGGTCTGTATCTCTGACGAAGTCTCAATTTAACTGAGAAGAGGAGATGAGAAATAGCATTATCTAGCATAGCAACTATAAACAAATTCAGGAAACATTTTTTTTTTAATTATATGCACTAGTGCACAGATGAACTCAGATGAATGTGGTATATTAGTTTTCTATAGCTTCCATAACAAATCTCCATAAATTTAGTGGTTTAAACAACACAAACTTATTATTTCACAGTTCTGTAGGTTCAATTGCATATAGGGCTCACCAGACTAAAAGTAAGGTGTTGGCAGAGCTGCTTTCTTCTCCGAGGCTCTGGGGAATAATCTGCTTCCAGGGTCATTCAGACTATTGGCGCTGGTAGGGTTCTGCTATAGTATGTTCTAGGGAGAGACAGAGTCCCCACATTCTCCCTCTCTCCCCATCTCCCTCCAAGAGTGAAGGAGCCTGTGGCTTACAGGGGGAAGTTATAGGTTCTCACTGTTGAATCTCTTCTTTTTTTCCATTTCTCCAAGATCTGAACTTTCTGTGCCTGCCTCCCAAGTTGCCAACTCTCGAATCCAGTGCTGCATTACCTTCTACTTGTTCACTTCATGGCGATCTTTATGTTTTCAAAAATTGTACCGCCTCTTCCAAAATGGAATATCAAACAATTTCACAGTATAGGGAAAGGTCTCTATATTTTCTAATATTTTTCCTTTATAGAAAAGTGAGTATCTCCCAGCCCTAACAAAACAAGATTCTCTTATTTTCTTCAATGAGATTACTTGTCCTTCAAATGAGAAGAGTTTTACTTTGAATTTTTCATTTGGAACTTTACTTTCTACCACTTATATTTTAAATATATTTTCCATATGCCAAGTAGAAATGTATATTCTAATATTTAATATGATTTTCCAAAATGACTCACCAAGTCCTCTTCTGTACCTACTTCTTATTGATAATGATAAGTATATGGGAGTTATAGATGACAGACTAGGGTCAGAGATTTGATTCTTTTTTCTTTATTTACTAGATTATTGTGCTTGGTTAGGTTATTTAACATCACTGAGCTTCAAATTTCTCATCTGTGAAATGAGAATAATGCACCCAGTCAACTGTATAGCCACGTGGATTAAATAAAATCATGTATGTCTGTAAAAGAATCCAGAACAGAGCACTTTCTTATAGTGCTGATTCTCTCTCCCAATGCTTCCATTTTAATTGTTTGTGTTTTTTAGGAAGCTCTGTTGTTCAGTTAAAAAGATAAAATGAAAGATAACAAGATTCTGATTCACAGAGAATATGTTAATAACCATTCATTAATGAAGCTTTGAAGACAGTAGTGTAAAGAAAATATTAAATTTCAGTATCTTCTTGCAATTTCCCATGTTGTCTATATAATTAGATAAGTTCTCAGAATGCAGTTGTACATTTTGTAAATGACTTGTGAAAGTCAGCTAATCTTGTTTTAATTAGAGCAAATAAAACTGATGTGAGGGAAAGTTTCAAACTTTAATGTTGAAATCCTTTCAAGTGTAAAGTGCAGTGAAAAATTAGTTTTTTTAAGTGAGAAAGGAGACAACTAATATAATGAATTATTGATCTCATGAGAGGAGAGGCATTTATTTTTTGAAGCACAAGAAAAATATTTTTAAACAGTTAACAACCTCCCTTTGAGAAAGTGTACAAAGGCAAATTCCAAATGGAAAAACATAGAGCACGGATAATGATGAGCGTATTAATCATGAGAGCTCAAATGCATTGAGGATGTCCTGTGATCTACATGTTTACCAAGATGGTCCTGCTGTTACCCTCAGCTTGACTAAACTTTGGACAAGGTTCTAGGCCCTGACCTCCCTTTCCTTAGAGCGTTTACTTTAGACAACTTGGAACTTCATATTTTGTTTCTACCCCTTAGAAATGTAAATCTTTTAAAAACCTTCTTGCCATATTCATAACCCAAGACTATCTTTCTCAAGGGCCTGGGAGCCATGCCCTTGATATATGATCATCAAGGAAGACAGTGCCCCAATTTCCTAGCTTCTGTGGGAAGTTAGGAGATGAACTTCAGTTGGCACTTTGCTTCAAGTTCTAAAACAACTTCCTATCAGGAAGATATTAGAAAGTTCACTTTTCCTTTGAGTAATACCAATTAGCAAACAAAGATGGCCTGTAATTCCAGCTCTTAAAATTCCCCAGTTTGCGCTCAGGCTGAGTTCTGTCATCTCTCTATTGCAACAGCCTTGAATAAATCTACCTTACTTCTTTAACTTTGTCCTATGCAATTTTTACTTCGAAAATATCTATACATGATAATTTCCTTATGGCTCATACAACACCTCTACCCTTCAAAAATTTAATATGACAACAACTGCTACTACTACTACTAATAAAATATATACCTGGTTTAGTCAGCATTATATTTCGGAAGCAGTTTAGACACTGATCACCAGAATCCTGGCTTGTATAATTAGGTGGTACCATGTGATCCATCACGTTAGTCTTAACATTGTAAGAGCCCCCTACACTCAGTATTTTCTGATGATGAAAAATGTGTTACTAAGGGCTGAAACTTTATCTTGAAAAAAATATAATTAGATGTACACATGAATATAAAATGAACTTTAAGAATTTGTAGTGGCTAACAATGAAACTTCACAGTCCTTCCTAGAATTAGCTACTCTCTTGAAGTGTCTGGTCACATGTTTTAGTCCAGTCCAAAGATTTTCTGTGAGTGCCCATCTGTTCATCTTGTTCAAGCGCTATCACTAACAGATGAGACCCTTAGCCCTGGATTATGTGACTTCCCAAAGAACAGTCCTGAAGTACAAAGTTCTACCTATGTTTCTAGGGTACGTTTGTCAGTGTCCGAATCACTGGTCTTCAGTGTGCAGACCAGGCTGTGAAGAGCAGCCTCTCTGCATCTCCTACCTGGACATCTTACTTGTGTATCTGCACGCTCATGGTGTGTGCACTTACTCTGTGAGGACCCTTCGCTCTTGAGATAATGTGAGGAATATTTTAAAATTCCTTTGGTAGGAAGGCTCATTTCCTGCATAGTGCAGACTTGGGAAACAACTCACTTCCCTGCACAGAGTTGTCATGACTATCTGGGCACTAACAAGAAACACTCCCTCTAGACTCAAGAGCAATTCAAGTGTATCCCTGATTATTTCATTTCAAGCCTTAGCTATGTCTGCAGCACCAGACTGTATTCGAATAACAATACAGTGAGGCAAATGCAATTATCTCCATGTATAGATGAGGAAGCTGATAGACAGAGAGGTGAACAACATTTTTCAGAAATGCATGACCAACAAGTTAACAAGCCTGAATTCAAACCTTATGTCTCTGTGTCTAAATCATGCTTTTCTTCCACTTAAATTTCCTCTCTTTCATAGAAGTAGGTGACATCAAGTCACCTGAAAGTACACAAATCACAGGTGAGAAAACTGAGGGTCAAAGAGGTTGAGTGATATTGCCCAAGATCTTCCAGCTCCTGAGTGGCAGAGCTTATGTCAGACCCCAGATCTTCTGATTCTAAGTCAGTTTTCAAATAATAATTAATAGAGGAATTGAAATATATGAAAATATGTCTTCCTAGTGAGGATGGAATTTTGGGACATTTGGGAGTTAATAGTTTCTTTTGTAGAAGTAATTACTAATGAAAACCTTTCCCCTATAATAACCATCAGAGCTTTTATTAGTATAAATTCTAAAGCTTATTCAGTTGTACACATTATTCTTTATTTACAGACAAAAGAAAACCAGTGTAGGAAGAGGAAGATTCTATCAATTAATTTTTTTTTAACAAATCCATTCAGCATTGTATCAGTCCAGGTTCTTCAGAGAAAGAGAATCAATAGGATGTGGGACGAGAGAGAGAGAGAGAGAGAGAGAGAAAGAGAGAGAGAGAGAGTAGAGTGAGAGGAAGAGAGGGAGGAGAGAGGAAGATTGATTGATTGATTATTGATTGATTTTAAGAAATTGGCTCAAGCAATCGTGGAGGTTGGGAAGTTCTAAATCTGCAGGGGAGGTTAACAAGACTGGAGACACAGGGAAGGGTTGATGTTGCAGTTCAAGTCCTTAGGTCATCTGCTGGCAGAATTCATTCTTTTTTTGGAGGAGTCAGTCTTTTTTTCTATTAAGGCCTTCAACTGATTTGATGAGGCCCACCTATATTATGGAGGGTAATATACTTTATTTAAAGTATATTGATTTAAATGTTAGCCTCAACTAAAAAAATACCTTGACAGAAACATCTAGAATAATGTTTAAATATCTGGATACTATGGGCTAACCAAGTTGACACATAAAATTAATCGTCATAAACATATACCATGAGTCCCTCATTGTGTTGATGTTAAAATTCACAGATGAAAAGAAGCACAATGAAATAGGGTTGTATAGTCTAGTGGGGAAAAAAACAAGCAAGCAAATGATTTCAACACCATGAAATACTTTTGCTAGTGGAGGTGTCTACAAGCTAGTGGAGGTGTCTACAAGCTAGAAAGCATCAAAGAAATTTACTTGATTGTTGTTAAGGGGATAAACAGAGAAGGTGTCATAGTAGGGATAGAGTTTAGCTTGGAACTTGAATGATGAGTGGATGTTTTCCAGGCCAACAAACAAAAAAGATGAGCTTCCAGTTAGAGAAAACTTTTTTGAGGTGCAGAGACTTGAGAGAGTATTGCATGTTGGAGAAGCTACAGATAATCTATATATCTGAACTATAAAGCATAAGGGGCAAGAGAGAGGAGATGAAGTTCAAGGACAGGTAGGAGCTAGATTGTAGATGACTTCCTGAGCCATGCAAGGGCTTCTGCAGCTTACTTATCCTGTAGGCCCTGGGGAAAACACAAGAATTTGTTGAGAGTTTTCTTGTGGACAGATTTTTGATACACAGAACCATTAAAGTTAGAGAGTAGGATGGGATTATGACAAACATACTATGTGAATTCTCCAGCATTTGCTGGTCCCACAGCTATCTTCTAATATTAAAGATACATAGGCATATCCCAGGCAGACTCCAAAACCTTTTTTCTATTCTTTTAAGCTAATTGTGTTCAGCCTGCAGTTCTCTCCTTTGGAACTGCCTGTTTGCCCTAGAGTTTTTATGAACTGAAATCAAATGACCAAAATTAACAGTGCAAGTTATTGTGTTTAAATGACCACATGGGAATGGATGGGGTAAGAGACATCTCTGCTCAGTGTGGTATACTGGAAGCCATTTAGAAATCATCTTGCACTGTATAAGTTTGAGTATTATTCAAGCTTCAGCACTTCAGAGCCTTGAGCAAGTCACTTCTCTGGGCTTTGGTTTCCTCACCTTTAAAATGAAGACAGAAATCTCTACCTGGCAGGTTACTATGGAGAATTAATAATTTACAAGAAGTCCTTAGCCCAGGATTTGTTGCATGATTCTCGTCCTAAAATATCATCCTTCTTGGTCAGATCTTTGAAAGACTGTCTATGACACAGAGTTTGCTCTCTGATTTTGAACCTTTTACAATTGAGTCCACCCTGACAGCCTATCCTTCGATGCTAATTCTTCTGTCTGGAATATCTGTTATCTATAGTCTGGTTGGTTGACTCTCCTTATAATTAAACTTTTAGATGAAGCCTTCCCTGTTACCAGCCCTCCAACCTTCCTAGAGCTGCCTCCTCACTTTATGATCACTGTTACCCCAGCGCCACTGGAGGAAGTGAGCTTTAGAGCTATGTATTTACTTCTGTTTCCCTAGCAATTTATGAAGAATATGACATGGTGGATGATAAATGTTTACAGTGAAGGAAATTAAACAGAGCTAAAAGAGCAAAACGTGCAGGCAATACACAAAGGAACTATTTCCCACAAAAATGTTTTTCACGTTGATTTAAATATACTGTCTTCTTGCAAACTTTTTCACTGAATTTGGGGATATTTCTCCTTGGTATGCATTGCCTTGTCTGTAACAAAAGATTGAACTGGATTACTGTAGTTCTGAATCTATATTTCTTTGAAACAGTTCAGTAGTTCAAAGGTAAATATTTTCTTGAGAAAAAAACATGTGTGGCATTTTAAAAGTCAGAAAATAATTGCCCACTTACTGCAATCTAAGTCCTTGTAGGTCATGCCCATGTGTGGTTCTGCCTCTGGCTGACAGGTTTCCAGAGCATCTCTTCCTGCTGTGTCCATCTCCCATGTATTGATGCTTGTGTGAGTCAGTCCACATGCCCCATCCACACACTCTCACAGGGTGGCAGCGATTTATTTTCTCTTCATTCTCTTCCTAGTCTGAAGTGCTTTATATTCTCAGAGGTCAGCAAAGCACTTTACTTTCTCAGAGCAAAAGAGCTATTAAAATCCAGCCTGCTTTTTTCTTTCAAAGTCAAATAAATCTCTGACTTTAAAGTGTACACTTAGATTCCACATAAATGCTTTTTATAATGTGTTTTATATTAGCTGTTAAAAACAGCAAATATAATAATTCCTCATAACAATATCACCTCATAGCCCCACTAACCAGAAGTGATTGTTTTTGCATGAACCATTCAAGTCCGATGTGTTCCATATACACTTTATACCCATGTTGACATCGATTCCTTTGATTGTGATCATAGTCAACATATCTTTGCATATTTTGTTTTTTAAACTTAAAAAATTCCTTTTTCTCACAGTTTTTCCAAATAGTTTATATTTTAACTTATTGTATTAACATTTTCTTTTTTTTTAACTTTGTTTTTTAAACACTTTTCTTTTGTGATTTTTGTGTAAAAAGCAGAATGTTTGAAATCAGACAAATCTGAATTAGAAGTCAAGCTCTGACAACAGTGTGTTGTTTACTCGAACACATGATTAACAATGTTAATGGTTTTCTTAGTTATAAATAGAGAAAAAAATAATAAAACATAGAATGTTCATGAAAAAATGTACTAATATATGTGACAAAATCTAGCGTGTTGCCTAACATATAGTAAACTCATATAGAAAACAATTGAGATACAAATTGTTTTCTTCCTTCTTCTAGAAAGTTGAGATTATTTTTTTTTCTGGCTAATATAGATAATGTTGCAGGTAATGCCTTAAATATAAGTTTATACTCTATTTACTCTCATACAGATATATGCATGGAAATTATGAATATGAATTTTCTAATTACATGTGTTTCTAGATAAATTGATACATATATTTAGGGCAAGAGTTGTCTGATTAATCTCTATACACTTTAAGTTAATGGTTCTCCACCATGAGCAAGTTTGCCCTCAGGGGACATGTGGCAATATCTGTAGACATTTTTGGTTGTAACAACTAGAGGAGGAGGTGAAATTGGCATCTAGTGGGTAGAGAGCATGGATGGTGCTAAACAGCCTATGATGTTATGAGTACAACCACTCGTGATGGAATTGCCTCACTCACAGTTCCAGTGTGCTGCGGTTGAGAAACCCTGCCCTAGATCTACCACAGTACTTGGTATGTCATACACAGCCAATAACTACTTGCTGACTCTATGGGAGTCTTACCTCCGCACTGAGAGTAAAAAGTTGGTTCATGAATTCACGATGCTCATTTTCTCTAGTATGTTCATTTTCCCATTAAAAGACAAGAGTCAGAAATGCCAAAAGTAATTATTATATCAAGGGGATTTATTCTGAAAACATATTTATTCTTTAAACATTTATTTAAAATAAATAAACATGTTTATTTATTTTAAAATAAAGTATAGTTTGTCCCACTGGCACTTTGTCCTCATGAAGGCATTTTTTTTTCAGGTACAAAATAGATTAACATCCACTCTTGCCCACTTTATCAAAAGCCATAATACAGTTAAAATTAATAGAAGAGTGACCTCCATTATAAATGTTGCCAGTTATCTTTCAGACCAATGAGTATTTAGATGGCCTGAACAAAATAACATTCTTAGATCAAAAGCCCACTAAAGGCTGAAGTATACTTGAGATTAAGCTAATTGCAACCCAGGAGGGATGACGTTAACCAGTATTGTTCCATGTGATAATTGTAATAAAGAAAGCCAGGTAAAATCAAGAGCCTTTGGTGAGCTCTATCAGGTTTAACCAGCTCACGAGCCCAACCTACCTGATAAAGTAGAATGTATTTGCAAAGAGCAGCTTCAGTTTTCAAGGAATAAAATGAGGAAGCATCCATCTTGGTGGAAAGGATGAGATTAACAGCTGAATTTGAATATTGGATTTCACCTTGAAAAAACTATTAATTTCTTTATCATCATTATATTGTTATTATTTCTTTAAAAATTGAAATGAGAGGAATAAAAGAACAGTGAAGATAAGGTAAAGGTGTCTTATTCTAAAGAAAAAGAAAAATGAGAAAGAAAAGTTATAGGTAAGACTTCCATATGTCAAGTATAGATTGTGTCAAAACTCTATATGCGTCACCCCATCCAATTCTTAGAACATATGATGAAGCGTTTATTTTCAGTGGTATTTTAAAGATAAAGAGACCAAGGCATATGTAATTTAAATGGATAGGCTGAGATCATGCAGGTAGTAAGTGACAGAGGTGGGATGCAACAGGCTAAACCCTACATTATACTGCCCATCCAAGCTAGTAGATTTAATGCCAAGTCTCCTGATGCCAAACTCTGTTCTTTATTCCTCTGTTAGTGGAAGACTGACAGTTAAACAATGATATCAAATTCAAAATCTTCCTAAAAAACTTCATTGAAAATCTTTTGTCATCACCTGTGTTTTTAAGCCAAATTTCTTCAAAATGTGAGATATTTAATCGTATAAAAATAGTTCACATGTATATATACATAACAAGAATATAGTCAGCCCTCCATATCTGCAGTTCCATATCTGTAGATTCAATCAACCATGCATGTGTAGTACTGTAATATGTACCTAGTGAAAAAAAATCCACGTATAAGTGGATTGAACAACACAAACCCGTGTTGTTCAAGGGTCAACTGTAGTTAGAATTTTGGTGCTCATGGAAAGAGAGTGAGGATGTAGAGTATCATTAAGGACAATGCTTTTGGATATAAAACTTTTCTTTATTGACTCTGAGAAGCTCTGCAGGCTTCTCGCGTGGTCATTGGGGGTCAAATGGAAAAATAAATCTGAATTTATGTATCATTAAGATAATGTCTTAACTGTTGGCTGAAATAGTCATAAAGAGGGAATAATATACATCCTCTACATTTATTCAACAAATAGTTACTTGTCTATTACTATGTTCTAAGGCACTATATGCTAGCTGGGGAAGATAAAAATTAAACAATTCAAATAAGATCTTTAATTTCATTAAGCTTCCATTCAAAGCAGAGAGACACAATATAGGCTAGCAATAAGCATTATACATTATGACAGTGTCAAGTGCAGCTTGAAGAATACAATATGGTAATAAAAGAATGAAACTGAAAGAAGCTACTTTCATTCGGGTCAACCAGAGGCCTCTCTGTGGAGGTATGGATTAAATTAAATTAGGTATATCTCCTATGATATACCTGGCACAGAATAGGCCTTAATACAGCAAATAAATTATTAACATTTGCTTTAACACATAATACTTCAGGAGACTTAGCTTCAAATTTGAAAGATGAGACTAATCATCTGAAATGATTAAGACCACAGAATTCAGAGGTGGTAGTGACCTGTACAACCTCTCAACTCTACTCTCTGTTCTAATTAGAATGGAGAAGAGTTCATTTGAGAACTGAGTAGTTCCGAATTTGAATCTAGCAGGTTACTTACTGGCTCTAAGGGCATGGGTGATTTACACATATTCTGAGTTTCTGCTTCCCTCTGCTTTGCTAAAGTTGGGAGTGAGGAATCTTTTTTTCCCCTCTGGCAGGTGCTATCTTCCAACTTCCCTCCTGTCTCCCTCCCTCCATCTCTCCCTCTGCTGTGCTCCAGAGCACCAGTAAATCCCAGGAGAGAGCTTTTACATGCATCCAATCAGCCTGAATCTAAGTGCTGACTGAGGTCCTCCACTTTGGGACACTGACAGGCTTTGGCACACCCTCAGCTACTAGGAGCTATTTAAAATAAAATAGGCTGCTTGGACAATCACAAAGGTTTGAGAGACAACCAAAGCTAGGACAGCGTTGAAAAACAAGGTTTATCTTTTGCAGGAGGCCACTCCTTCAAGACTGGGAGAGGTGGCTGTTCCATCTAATGCATAGAAACCAACACAGAATCAAGCAAAATGAAGAAACAGAGGAATGCATTTCAAACAAAAGAACAAGATAAAACCTTAGGGAAAAAAACCTTAATGAGAAGGAAAGAAACTTGTCCATGAGGATATAGCTACTTATTGGGTAAGTCCAAACAAATATTTATTCCCCATTTCATACTCTTTCTTTCACTCTCCTCTGTCACTCCTATAATGTGATGAATTTAATTGGTAATGTGCAAAAAACATCATAGGAGGAAGGTTTTAAGGGGGCCAGGAGTGATCAAAAGATTCTTTGTGGGAAGAGTGGTTTTGAGCCTCAGTGCGGCCTTTACTAGTTCTCAAAGTATGTTCCCAGGAGCAGCAGCATGGTTACTTCTTGGGACCTAGTTAGAAATGCAAATTCTCAGATCTCACCTGAGATTTACAGAATCTGAAACTGGCACTGGCCTCAGCAGTCTGTGCTTTAACAAGCTCCCCAGAGGATCGTGAGACACATCGAAGTTTGCAAACCACTATTTCAGACAAATGGTTAGGAATAGAAAAGGTATCCACTAAAAAAGAAACATGATGTTCATTTGCAGCATAATATTGCAAAGTGAAATTCTCACCCTAGTGACGTTTTGTGAATGGAAAATGAATATGGATAGATGATTGATACACAGATGATAGATAGATAGATATTCATCCTACCTATATCACAAATCATGTTTGCATTCTACCTATATCTGAACTCATTTTATTCTCATTATTTTCCTTGCTTCTTACTGCTCTAAAAAGCGGTCTGGCAATATTCTGTCTGGTAAAGAATTAGTAATAGTAATCGTTTTTGTTCATTTTCACTTTCTCCAGGAGGTAAAAACATATTTTTCTGTAGAATAATTTTATGAATGTTGGTATAACGCCCTCAGATTTTGCTCAGTTATTATATGATGCTGAGTGAAATAATCCAAGGTCTGAAGCTTCCTCTGTGGGTGGTGCCTTATCAGCTATTATCAATTGCTGCTCTTACTGATTCTTTGTAAACTGCAAAGCACTATTCAAATATTAATTATTGATCTGCCTACAAGAGAATCTGACATGCACTCAAATAATTTCAGAGGGATTCTTGCATTACAGTGATTTTATACTTCACTTGCTCATAAAATATGAGCTATTTTGGATAGATTTGATAGAGTGGTACCCTGGAGATTCTGCATCACAAGTCAGTGAGAAAAAGAATAAAATTAGCCTCAAGTGGTGGGCATGTCAATATTAAAATCTACCATTTACTGAGTTGTATATGTAGATATTGCTGCTGTGGAGTTACAGATACTATATGGACTCCTCACAGCCCTACTTTCTGTCTAGTATCATTGTGCCATTTTAGGTTGAAAAAGTTGAAGCTTGATCTTAGATTAAGTTGAAATCTTCCAAACTCAGAAAATTGTGATTGAAATCAATTCTGGTTGACTGAAAACTCATGCTTTTCTACTCTCTGGAATCACATTTGTAGTACCATGAAAAAGGTTTGATATCCATTTATCAAACTCTTAGTGCACACTCACTGTGCTATCGAGTGCTCTGTAGAGGATGTGGCCTTATGTTCCATATTTCTACTCTACTTCCTCAGCCAGTTTCAGCTCCAGTATCACCTTAGGGGAGCCTTAGCTTAACCATTCCATGATTCACTTTTCTCATCTGTAAAATAAAGTGAATAATACTATATAGCATATAGAGTTGGGGTAAAGATGAAAATGTATTTAAAGGTAGAATTAATAGAATAATAGGTCATTGTTTAAAGGTTGTGCTGTTTCCCAATGTTCTGTAAAAGAATGAATATTACTTAAATATTGGTAAGTACATTTATTTTCTAAAAAAAAATTCTCCTCCAGTGTTTTAGAAAATGTATTCAATGTCTGCTCTTTAAAAAAAATTATATTTTCCTCTCCCCTCAAGTTGTGTATTGCTGCTCTATATCAGATTATATAGAGGTAAGAATGAAACAGCAGAGGACAAGTAAGGGGACCATTTCTGAAGTCTTAAAATAATAAATTATTAAAGAGAGAAAAAAAAGGCATGTAGGAAAAAATTTCCTTCCCTACCAAGTTTGGAATCTGAGTCTTTGGGCAGGTTCCCTTGGCAAGTTTTTACAGAACTCTGATTTGGGATATCATATATAGCTGCATTGTCAATCCCTGTAGATAGAAATATGCTCAAACCACCAACATCTGTTCATCTGCAAATTCCACCTTTCCTTTAAATTCCAGCATAAATGCCATTAAACCTGCCCTAGTTTTTTTTTTTTCAAACCAGAAACTCTACGTACCTTCTCTGTACTCACTGGGTTCTTTACCTGTGTGTCTCCTAGTAGGTATGCCTAAGGAAATGTTGGCAAGGAGGAAAAGGTTATTATTAGACTGTTAAAAAAGAATTGCAAAGAATAAAGAAAAAAAATCTATATACACTTTTAAAGACATTAAGTATTAGTATTTTGGTTTTATTATGCTCTATATATTTTTTGAATATTTATTTGGTGTGGGTTTTTTTACATAATTAAAAGCAACTTATAAAATCAACTTGAAAAACAATCAAGTTTTACATATTAAATGTGGCATTACAGTAGTATAACTTGTCTGGTCACTACATTCTTCAGGATACATCACTTTCTAACATGTAGCCTAAGTTTTCATCGATTGTTACCTATTACGCTAGACCACAGATTGGATGAAACCATAAATTGTGTCTGTATTTCCCCCCAGGGTCTCCCCATAGTAAATTTCAACAAATATTTGTGTAGTGAATGGCTTTCACTTTTATGCATTTTGCAAACCGTGAAATACATTGTGTCGTTTAACAATGACAACCCCTTAGGAAAGAGTAGACCTTTTTACTTATTTCATGGGTAATTTAACTTCTGGGAGTGAGAGGTCTAAAAGACATGACCATCCATCCCAAGTCTTTTGTCTCAGGGCTGGTGTTCTTTCTAACATAGCCAGCTGCCTAAAACTGAAAGAATGAATGGATTCCAAGGGGATCTTTTCTTTTTTAATTGTAAAAAATTAATTAATTAGTTTATTTTTATCTTTGGCTTTGTTGCATCTTCATTGCAGTGCGTGGGCTTCTCATTGCAGTGGCTTCTCGTTGCAGAGCATGGGCTCTAGGCACGCCGGCTTCAGTAGTTGTGGCTTGCGGACTCAGTTGTTGTGTCTCGCAGGCTCTAGAGTGCAGGCTCAGTAGTTGTGGCACATAGGCTTAGTTGCTCCATGGCATGTGGGATCTTCCCAGACCAGGGCTCGAACCCGTGTCCCCTGCATTGGCAGACGGATTCTTAACCACTGTGCCACCAGAGAAGTCGCCAAGGGGATCTTTTAACTTGGATTTATACTCTCTATAAGATGGCCAAATGACCCTTCCCAGTGATGTGCAGGATATGAATACTCTGAGAGATCTGAGGTATTTCTAATGAATTGGTCTTCAAATCTTCATGCACAGGTAGTGCCAAAAGCATTAATTTGATGCGTAGGTCCTAAACTTTTAAAAAATGAATCTGTGATGGAAAATATCAAAACCTTTAAACAAAATCAAATTAAAGAGTTCAGTTTAAATCTTGGCAAAGTTTCAGGCACATTAAAAGAAAATTAAATCAGTTTTAGGAAGCAGAGCATTCATATTATACATTTGTTATTAAACAATTCTTAAAACCTCTACCTTTTTGTTTCTCCACACTGGGGGAATAAAGGTCCCTGTAGTAACAACCTCCTGTCTGACCCCAGATATATAAATTTAAAAAAATGGAGGAACAAGAAGTTTTTATTTTAAAAGCTTACTCAATAGTGAAGGAAATGTATTCCCAATAGTAAGCAATTAGAACAGTTCACAGCTGTATTTTTAACATTTTTATTTTTATAAATATATAGAATCTTACCCCAAGAGGAAGTTAAAGAGTAGTAATATCTAATATTTTTAAGCACCTACTATGTGACAGGCATAATTCTAGGCTTTTTAAAATACCTTAAGTCACTACAGTCTTCCAAGACAGCTATTAGTATCTCTATTATATTGACACATATAAGATGATAAAAAAAATCTTGCCATAGTTCTATGTCTATTACATTATAAATTGAGGTATTTGACTTCAAAATCTCTGTTCTTTGTGTACTACCCAGCTTTATTAAAATCCATAAGTCATTGTGCTTAAAAATGTAAATTTTCTACTATAGTATATCATGTGTCTAAATTAATACATGGTTAATATTTTATATTGCCTACCATCAGGAAAAGTTGGTACTTTAGAAAGAAATGCCATATTTTTCCTTGAACTTTCTATATATCTAACAAAGAATTGTTTATCCTAGGAGTTCATGCTACAAGTTTGAGAAGAATAAATGAGCTACTATGTATTATGTGCTTATTGTGAGGAAGGATTATGCTAAGAACTTTATACACATGATTTCATTTAATCCTCAGAAAAATCATTGAGCCACAACCTTTTGAGATCTGTTTATGTAAAATAGCCTGTGTCTTTTCATTGAATAGCATTTATCAATTTTCCTTAAACTGAGTTGATTTATAAGTCACACCAAGTTTGAACTGCACAGAGTTACAGAGTCTATGTTACTCATTTTTTGTTTCCCCAAAGTATAGAAGTAGTGACAGAGTGGGTAAAAAGGGATGAGTGGTTACAGGCAGATTATGGGATTCCAGAACTTTCTGAGAAAGAACATGTCTGTAGATGAACCTGTAAATACTATATTTCTCAGGTTATATGCTGTTTTATGGAATTGAAAGCTTCCTTTTATGTTAAGAAGAGATAATTTTTGTGAAGTTAACTATCACTTAATAGATAAGTAAAAATAGCAGGCTGAATTTGTATATGGGAGTATCTAAGAAATTTCTGCAGAACAGAAAATTCATGGGAATACAATGTATCTGACTATATTAGATTAGAAAAAATATTGTTTTACTATTTAGCCACATTTTTTTTACTGTTTACACATTAAGATTTCTTTGATACCAAATCTGTTTGATTTATACAAAACTGAATACTTGGAATGAGACTGCCTTTTTAACTACTGATGGATACTCACACCAATCCTGAGAGAAAAAGATGTCAGCTCTTACCATCTCTATATTATCAGTATGAGCACTGTGGCCTTGAGGCCTTAAAGTTTATTTTAAGGTAAAAAATTATTAGTGACAGAGATTATGCTTAAATAATTTGAATTTAAAGGATTTCAGTTCTTAAATTAGAATTCTTAGTTTCGAAAGCACATCAGATGTGATAATTTTGCAGTGAGCATAGATCAAGGCAATCAGGTACACATCTTTAGTTGTAGCTGAGAAAAGGACAGAGGTGTGGTCAGTGACACTAGACTCAGATGGCTATTATTCTGAGGTCAAAGGCAATGGGCACTTGGTGAGCTGCTAATTTTTCTACATCTATACTCACCTCAGGAAGACTTGATTGTAAATAGAGAGCAGTTACAAGGGATGGCAGTCATTGTTTATTGAAAAACACTCAGCATAACATTGCCTTCTGCAGCTAGCTTCTCACTAACTTTTCCAAATCTATTTTTAAATGGCTTAACTTATTTCCATATATTCCTCAACTGAGTAAGGCCTACTTCCCAGGCCCTATGCTAAATGCCGGCTCTACAGGGTGACAAGACAGAGTCTCTTTACTCATTAAACAAATACATCAAGGGAGAAAGACATTCAATTGATAGAAAAATAAACGTTCAATTACAAAATAAGTCACTTTATCAAAACAGAGTTAACATAGAATTCTAGGCCTTTCTGAAGAGGTGACATTTAAGGTAACATCTGCATGAGTCCAACAGTGGAGAATAGAGCCTGTGGGATAGGAATGTGAAGCCTAGACAAATGCCCCAAGGTGAGAAATAGTTTTAAAGAAAGTCACTATAGCTGAAACAGAGGAAGAAGAGGAAAGTAACACAAGATGAGTTCTGAAAAGGAAGGTGGAAACTGTAAATTATGAAGAATCTTAAGCCACTGCATGAGATTCCTAGGGCTGCTGAACAAACTATCACAAACTGGGTGACTTAAAATAACAAAAATTTATTATTTCACAGTTTTGGAGGCTGGAAGTCTGAAATCCAGGGTTTTTGTAGGATTGATTTCTTCTGAGGGTATGAAGGGAGAATCTATTACATGACTCTCTCCTAGCTTCTGGTGGTGACTGGCAATACTTGGTGTTCTTTGGCTTGTAGATGAATCTTTCCGATCTCTGCCTCTGTCTGTACATGGTGTTCTTCCTCTGTGACTCTGTCTCATCACATGGCCGACTTCTCATAAGGAAACCAGTCATATTGCATTAGGGGCCTACCCTACTCCAGTATGATCTCAACTTAACTAATTATATTTGCAATGACCTATTTTCAAATATGGTTACATTCTGAGCTACTAAGGATTAGGACTTAATATATATATATTTTTTGTCGGGGGGGACACAGTTCACTCCATAATGGCTATATTAAGGGATTCTTACTTATTTTAAGGTCAAAGGGAATCACTAAAAAAGTGTATGTATCTCTCTGACAATTTTTCATAGAACGCAAAAAGGCAAGGGAAGAAGAAGAAGCAAATTAGTAGACTTTTGCAAATACATTAGGATGGTAAGAGCTAATAGTGGCTTAAACTAAGATGGCAATACTAAAGATAGAGAGAAATAAATACATATGGCATGAGCGACATAAGAGGAGAAATAGATTTGAAGATAGCAGCAAATCAGTAAATCATTCTGAACTTGTTAAGCATGGCATGCTACTGAGACACCAAGGAGAAATGAAAGTAAGAAGGCCACATGGGAGCATCATTCAAAGGGAGGCCGAGTATAACTGTAGGACTCATATATGCACAGATGGCCCTCAAGGAGATGAGTGTGAATATCTTCTAAGGAGAATATAGGACAGAGTACAGAATAGGGTCCTGGACTGAGTTTAATCCAGCTAGAAGAAGAGTCAGAAAAGAAGACTGAGCAGTAAGTGGCCTGAACAGTACAGAGAAAAACAGACAGACAATAACAATAACAAAATGAAAGAATGAGTTTGCATAAATTAAGAGAAGAAATTGTTTCAGAAAGGAGAGTTGAAAAATGCTTAATGCTGCTGAGGATAAGGTAGATGAGGACTGACTTGTCAGATTGGGATAATAGGATGCTGTTTTTTTTTCAATTTCATAAGAGAATGCCACATTTATCAGTGTAATTTCATATTTAAGGGGTAGTATACCACTGTATGTATAAGAAAAGTTTTATAATGTAGACAGACAAACTTAGATGGATTTTGTTCTTGGGACAAACAAATGTCAGAATCATAAATTGATAGGGTTAAATTAATAAGGTCCTGAATAAGTCCCAATCTCTTTTTAAAAGACTTCTTTGAATGTTCTCTAATCAATGTGAGTCCTTCAAATCTCCAAACATATTTTGCAGGAATAATTGAAGGCAGTTATTTGGTAGAGTTTTGTATAGAAACTGCTGATACATTTCTCAATTTTCAGAAATCTTCAAGTAATCTATGAATAGTTTCAGCTTTAATTTTTGAAAAGCAATATCTATTTATATGTTATAGTATTTAGATGGCATCCCGGGGATTTTTGTTACCTTTTTCCCCTTATAATTGCCTCTCCTCTACTTCTTATAGTGACAGGTTTTCAAAGTAGTAAAGTATTAGGTGAAAAAAGTAGTCAGTGGTATGAACTATAGCCAACACCAAAGAATATGCCATGTCTGAAATAATTCATATACATTTTCTAAAACAGTTTGGAGTCCCCCCAAACAAACAAAAAACCATACATGAAACCCTGCTCTAGTATCTTGAAGTTTTATGCAATATCACTATAAGCTAGAAGTAAATTTCCATAACATTAGGAACATAAAAGTGTTAAGAAGACAAGAAACTTGAATGAGCTTTTGAGCATACCCACAGAGTCCTAATTCTTTCCACACTTCAATTTATTGGATTCACCCGACAGTACAATTTTTCTCTCCTTCCAAAGACTTGTCTACCTGCTGTTAAGAACTGGACAAGATTTACTGATCCGGCTGCCTACTGGTGTCGTGTCTTTAAGTGATGAATATAAATCTTTAATCACACTGCTTAGACTGACTTCACTTTCTCTAGTATTTCATCCATGAATAAAAAGAAAGGGCAATTGAGAAGGTATCATTGATGTTTGCAGTATCAGTTTTTTTCTGTTTAAATTTATTTTCAACAATTTTGGAGAACACAACATTTTTTTCCTATTATACTGTAACCAGGACTTTCTAGAAAAACACACTTAGAAGGAAAAAAAAAAGTCTACTCTGCAAATAGAGGCAGATATGCTGAAAGGGATCTTATAATACAACTAGGGATGAAAAGTTTGAGACTGGGCATATGACCGATCCATCTTCTCTTTCAATCTCTGATGAATGGATGTAACTGAAATCAGTGTTGTTTGTTTGTTTGCCTAACTTCAACGTTCATGTTCATTATTACATCAGAGGAGTCATTAAGAGTTTGCTTTTGCTAAGATTTCTGTGGCATGACTAAAATAGTTGTGCGTCCTAAACACTAGGTTTTGGAAATACACCTAATTTTTCCCACTCTAAACGTATCACTGCCCCTTTTCTCTCTCTTCACTCTTTCCTTCACAACCACATTAACTATTTCTATTATTGCCATTTTTTTGCGGGGGGGGGAGGACACAGATAATTTACTGTAGTAACTTAATTTGTAATTAAATATGCATAACTTTTTACCCCATCATGAAGTACGTATTGCTGAGTTTTCGTGTTAATTTTTCAAGATTTTACAAAGAAAAAACAACTATCAATATCCTTTTTAATAGTGGTGTAATACTAGGTCCTAGAAGTGTAGTAGAGAATCAGAAATACTGAGGTACATGAACTTTGGAATAACAGTTTGCAAATCAAGTCCTGCTTGAGCCATTTGCTCGCTTTATGCTTATAAAGTCAATGATCAATTTTCCCAGATTGTCACCTATGAAAACACATGCTGAGATCTTTAAAAACTCTGTCAAGAAAGTTGTTAAGAACTGAAAGAAACAAGGTGAGTGAAAGGACTTAAATATTAGTTTCTAGTTAATTGTTACTTCTTCCCCTTCTTTCTGAAAGCAAGTATTCAGTACAGTCAAATGTTAATCATTTTTATGAACTAAAAAGTCATCTGGAGGAAAAATAGAGGCTCCTATGAATAAATAATGTAATAATTATGTTGTTGCTGATTTTTAAATATTATTATTACATCCTTAGTATAAACTTGTGCCCAATGCTAGGATAACTTTATTATCCTTGAGGCATTTGGAAACTTTCTTTCCAGAAGAACTGTTTTAATTTAAAATATCATCAGTAAGTAGATTACCAAATATGTTTTTACTAAATTGCTTGCTATTACGTATTCTTTGTTATTTTACTATTTTAAATGTAAGAGTTATAGCTCCAAGATTAAGAAAGAAAGACACATGGGAGTTAGACCAAACACTGTGTTCAATTACTCCATTTTTCTTGCATACTTATTCAAAAGGTTATTTTCCCCCAAGAGCCTTGTGTGAAATCCAAGGGAAGCTACCGTGCTTTTTTGGCTATGTTCAGGTAACAAATATCCTTGGTAACTCCTAGCTACAAAACAGTCTTGTTACATAACTTGAGTAGTGCAGTGAATTAGTTGCTTCATTCTATCTTGGGTCTGTAATCAGTTTATTAACTACACTGTGAATAGCGGTATGGTTGACTTCTCCATCTTGCTTCATCTAGCATGTGTTCTACCCCATCTTAACTGTGGTTTCTGAAATCTCCTGGGTTACAAGCAGGTATGAGAAATGAGGTGAGGCACACAGTTCTTAATGCAGCTACTTCTCTTTGCTCTAACATCAGAGAATCCTGATTGCCATGAACTTCTGTTCTTTAGCTCTTTGAATCATGAAATAGGCATCATTGCTTATTGTCTTCAAGTTCCAAGGGTGATAGATCAAGCCCACTAGGTGGTCCTTCAGAGCTACTTTCCCTAGGTTTCATCTACCTTGTTCATACAAGTCAACGGTGGGACTCACATCTCAATAATGAATTTTTCAAAAATATTTCCCTAATCTTTCAGTCTTTTTACAACCTCTCCCTTCATTAGGTTGAAAGTAAATGATGAGGTATTTAAAAAAACTCTATCTACCTATCTATCCATAATTGAATTTTCAGAGCACTTTTAGGTTCACAGCAAAATTGAATGGAAAGTACAGAGAATTCTCATATAAAACCTGCCCCCACACATGGACAGCCTTCCCTATTATCAATATTTGAATGAGAGTGGTATGTTTGTTATAATAGATGAACCATATCATTATCACCCAAAGTCCATAGTTCACATTAGGGTTCACTTTATTATACATGCTATGGGTTTCAAAAATACATGGAATGACGTGTACTCACCATTATAGTGTCATACAGAATAGTTTCTCTGCCCTAAAAATACTCTGTGATCCACCTATAACTCTTTCTTTTTTTTTTTTTTCTTTTGTGGTACGTTGGCCTCTCACTGCTGTGGCCTCTCCCGTTGCGGAGCACAGGCTCCGGATGCGCAGGCTCAGCGGCCATGGCTCACGGGCCCCGCCGCTCCGCAGCATGTGGGATCCTCCCAGACCAGGGCATGAACCCGTGTCCCCTGCATCGTCAGGTGGACTCTCAACCACTGCACCACCAGGGAAGCCCTATTCCTCTTTCTTTTTCATCCTTAGCAACCACTGATCTTTTTACTATCTCTATAGTTTTTCCTTTTCCAGAATATCATGTAGTTGGGATCATACAGCACCGAGCCTTTTCATATTGTCTTTTTTTCACTTAGTAACATGCATTTAATGTTCTTCCGTGTCTTTTCATGTTTGATAGTTAATTGCTTGTTAGCACTAAATAGTAGTCCATTTTCTGGATGGAGCATGGATTATTTATCCACCCACCTACTTAGGGATATTTGGTTGCTTACAAGTTTTGGCATTTATAAGTAAAACCACTATAAATGTCCAAGTACATATTTTGTGTGTACACAAGTAATCAACTTATTTGGGTAAATACCAAGGAGCATGATTACTGGATTTTTTTGGAAGAGTATTTTTAGTATTGTAGAAAGTGCCACACTGGTTTCAACACACAAACCTGTACCATTTTGCATTCTCACCAGCAATAAATGAGAGTTCCTGTCACTCCACATCCCTTGTTAGCATTTGTTGCTGTCAGTATTTTAAAAATTTTGACCATTCTAATAGGTATGTAGCAGTATTTCATTGTTTTTTAAATTTGCATTTCTTTAATGAAATATGACATGGAGCATTCTTTCATATATTTATTTGTCATCTCTCTATATCAATAATTACTTTAAATGTAAATGAATTAAGTACTTATTAAAATACAGAGATTAGCAGAGTAGATAAAGACAAAAAACACAAACAAACCCATTTATATGTTGTCTACAAGAATAACATAGTTATGCAAAGGTAAAAAGGATGAAAAATACATATATATAATGTAAACATTAATAAAAATGCAAAGTGGCCATATTAATGTCTGATAAAATATATTTCAGAGCAAAGAACATTACTAGGGACAAACAGAGACACTATAATGATAAAAGCATCAAACCATTAAAAAGACATAACAATCCTAAATGTGCACAAAACAACAGAGTTTCAGAATATATGAAGCAAAAACTGGTAAAACTGAGAGGCAGAATAGAAAAATCTACAATTAAAGTTGGGGACTTCCACATCCTATCCTCAGCATTTGATAGGATAATTAAAGCTAAAATTATCAAAGATATGGGAGAACTGATTGACCCATCAACTAATAGGATATGATTGACATCTATAGGACATGTCACACAATAAGAGCAGAACGCTCATTTAATTTTACCCAAAAGAGACCACAATCTGGGCCCAAACCTCAATAAATTAAAAATAATTGAAAACATACAGAGAATCTTCTCTGACTATAATAGAATAAAATTAAAAATAAGTGACAGACAAAAGCAAACCTCTAAACACTTGAAAATTAAACAACACACATCTGAAAGATACATGGTTTAAAGAGGAAGTCCCTAAGAAAATAATTAAAATACCCAGAAGAGAATGAAATGCAATATATCAAAAATTGTGGAAGCAGCTAAAGAAGGGCTGAGAGGGAAAATTATAGCACTAAATGTTGACATTAAAATAGATGAATGGTCTAAATCAACAGTCTAAGTTTCTGATTTAAGAAACTAGAAACAGAACAAAATAAGCCTAAAAAAACAAAAGGAAGGAAATAGTTATGATAAGAGCAGATATCAGTGATATTGAAAAACAACAACCAGTAAGATTAATAAATCACAAGATTGACAGTGTAAAAGAAAGAAGGTGCAACCACCAATATCAGAAATAAAACGGGATATTACTTCAGATCCTCAGCAGATAAAAGGATAAGGCTATACCATGAACAACTCTATACTTATAAATTGAA
Source organism: Aethalodelphis obliquidens (assembly GCF_003676395.1). Classification (NCBI taxonomy): domain Eukaryota; kingdom Metazoa; phylum Chordata; class Mammalia; order Artiodactyla; family Delphinidae; genus Aethalodelphis; species Aethalodelphis obliquidens. The sequence goes on from NW_020837956.1 coordinate 33,692,902, forward strand.
CAACTTAAAAGAAATTGACTAAGTATTCAAAGACTATGAAGTAACAAAACTCAATAAAAATAGAATAATCTGAATAGTCCTAAAACCATTAAAGAAACTGTATTTGTAACTAAAATTCTTCCACAAAAGAAATCCTCAATTCAAAATACTTTCAATGGAGAATTTTACCAGATTTTTCAAGAATAAATTACAAAAATTTTACCCAGTCTCTTTCAGAAAATAGATTATAAGGGAACACTTTTATTTTATGAACCGGTATTACATAGATCACCAAATCAGACAAACAGTGCAAAAAAAGAAAACTACTGACCTATATCTCTTATGACCCTAAAGGCAAACATTTCAACAAAATGTTAACAAACTGAATGCAAGCACATATAAAAAGTTTAGACCGCAATCAAGTGAGGTTTATTCCATATTTACAAAGCTTGGTTTAACATTCAAAAAGTAGGCTAAAAAAGAAAAACCAAATTCACACAGAGGAAACAAAAACAAAAACGCAGCACCCATTCATAATAAAAACTCTCAGTAAACTAAGACTAGAAGGAAACTTCATCAAATTGATAAAGAACTTCTATAAAAAACCTACACCTAAGATCATACTTTCATGGTCAAAATATGAATGCTTTTCCCTTAGCATCAGGAGCAAGTCTATAATATAACTGTCACCATTCTTATACAACACAATGCTGGAAGATATAGCCATTGCACTGATGCAAGAAAAAGAAATAAGTCATACAGATTGAAAAGGATGAAATAAAACTCTCCCTATTTGAAGATGACATTATTACAGAGAGAAAATCCTTAAAAATCTATTTTAAAAAACCTACTAGAAATAAATTCAGCAAGGTCACAGGATATAAGGTCAATATTCAAAAATCAGTCACATTTCTATATACTAGCAACAAACATGTATAAACCAAAATTAATAATTACTCCCAAGAAAACAAAACAGATAGAAAACAAAACACTTCACAAAATAGGTACAGGATATGTATGATGAAAAATAGAAAATTCTGATGAAAGAACTCAAAGATGATCTAAGCATTTGAAAACATGTACCATGCTCATGAATTGGAAAACTCAACATAGTAAAGATGTCAGTACTTCCCAGATTGCTTAATGCAGTTCCTATAAAAATATTAGCAAGGAATTTTATAAACACTGACTCGTATATTCTAAAATATGACTGAAAAGAAAATCATGACATCTGCAAGCAAGAACCTCAAAGAACTAAAAAAATTTTGACAAAAGAAGAATCATTTTTCCTAAAGCTAGGGTTTACTAAATATCTCTAATAATAAAGACAGTGAGAGCTGGGTGAGGAATAGGCATGGATAAATGGAACACAATAAATTTTAAAAATCAGAAATAGATCCTCACAAATATGTCCAATTTACTTTTTATAATAGTGCAAAAACAATTTAATGAAGGAAAGTCTTTTCAATAGACAAAAAAAGCCCTACACTAAAAAAAGAAAATGGTCCTAATCTAAACCTCAAAACTTACACAAAATGTAACTTAAAATGGATTACAAGCTTAGATGTATAACATAAATTATAAAAATTTTAGGAAAAAAACAACATAAGAGAAAATTTAGGGAACTTAGGACTAGGTGAAGAGTTCTTAGACTTGATACCAAAAGCATAGATCATAAAGAAAGACAATTGTTAAAGTGGACTTACCAGAATTAAATGTGTTCGTCAGGTGAAAGATTCTCTCAAGAGGATGAAAAGATAAACTACAGACTTGAAGAAAATATTCCCAAATCACATACCTGACTAAGAACTTGTATCTAGAATATGTAAAGAACTCTTAAAACTCAAAAAACCCCAAAATAATTCAATTAGTAAATGGGTAAAACACGTGAACAGATGGTCACTATAGAGAATATCCAGATGGCAAATAAGTACGTGAAAAGTTGTGGGGTTTTTTTAAACATCATTAATGATCAGAGAAGTGTAAATGAAAACCACAGTGAGATATCACTACGCACCTATCAGACTGGCTAAAATAAAAAAAAATTGATAATACTAAAAGCTGTCTAAGATATGGAAAAACTGGATTACTCATACATTGCTAGTTGGAATTTAAAATGAGAGAGCCAGTCTGGAAAATAGTTTGTCATTTCTTTTTAAAACTATTTATGTACTTACCATATGATCCAGCAATTACACTCTTGGGCATTTATTCCAGTGAAATAAAAACTTATATTCACATAGAAACCTACAAATAAATGTTCACAGCAGCCCTATTAGTAACAGGCAAAACCTGGAAACAATACAAATGTCCTTCAGCAAGTGAATGGTTAAGCAAACTCTGGTATATCTATATCATGGAATATGGCTCAACAATAAAAATAATCTAACCGTTGGTACACACAAAAACTTGGACAGATATCAAAGGAGTTGTGTTAAGTGAAGGAAGCTAATCTCAAAAGTTTACATACTGTATAATTCTATTCACATAGCATTCTTGACATAAAATAAGAAAGATAGAGAACATATTAGTAGTTGTCAGTGTTTAGGGATTAGTGGTTAGGGATGTACACAGAAACCTATAGATAAGTAGCAATAGATACAAAGATAGATGATAGATAAATAGATAGGGATAGAGACATATAGATAGATAGCAAGAGAGTCTTGTATTGATGGAACAGTTCTGTCTCAATTGCACTTGTGATTACGTGAAGCTATGCATTTGATAGAATTGTTTAGAATTATATAATCGCATAATTGAGTGCTTTTGAAAATGGTGAGATCTGAATAAGTTCTGTGAATTGTACCCATGTCAATTTACCAGTTTTAATATTGTGCAATAGTTATATAATATGCTACCACTGGAGGAGGTTTACTGAATCGTGCATGGGATCTACATGTTTATTTTTTGCAGCTTCCTCCAAATTTTTATTTCAAAACAGTAAGTTTAAGAATATAATTAATGTCACATGTTTACAGTAACAAAAATAATTTGATATCACATGTAAAAACAATTCTTATCTGTTCTCCTAACACATTAATCCAAGTTACATGTTTTATTTTATTTTAAAATATTATGTGGCATCATAAGACTTGTTATTACCCCAAGGGTCTAATGACTTCCTCCAATTCAAAGATAATTAGTGGACCCTGAGTAGGAAGTACTTAAGGTGATGCAATTATTATAGGTAGAAGTTTCATGATAAACATTGAAATATAAATTATTAATATTTATTGAACCTCGGTTTTCTGACGTCTGTTCAAATGATCTCTTATGTCTTGATGGTGGCCTTGATCTCAAGTCTCAGACAAAAAGAATTATGGTTTCTCTTGTAATTTAACCTACATATTTAATCATGAGAAACTTTCACACAAGGGATTTTCTTTTTTCCACTATTGCTTAACATGACTTTACTGAAGGAGGATTTCTCCCCCCAATTTACCCTTTTAAATCCTCTCAAATGTTCCTTTAGGGTCATCTCGTATTATTTTATGCATTATTTGGCAAAATTTCTCTTTATTTGATTCAGAAAAAAATCTGTCTTCAACATAATATTTTTTAAACATAATTTTTAAATAAACTCATCTCTCTAGTCCAAGTACTGTAATATACATGAAAAAAAGTTTCCATCTTGGGCTTCCCTGGTGGCGCAGTGGTTGAGAGTCTGCCTGCCGATGCAGGGGACATGGATTCGTGCCCTGGTCCAGGAAGATCTGACATGCCTCGGAGCGGCTGGGCCCGTGAGCCATGGCCGCTGAGCCTGCGCGTCCAGAGCCTGTGCTCTGCAATGGGAGAGGCCACAACAGTGACAGGCCCGCATACAGCAAAAAAAAAAAAAAAAAAATTTCCATCTTCAAAGAGTAGTGTAGTAGTAGTGCTGAAAATAACTACACTGTAATATAATGCATTCATTCTGCTTTACTGAACTTGAAAATATCGTACTGTTAAATGACAAAAATGATGAAGGAACATGTAGGGAGTCCATGAAGAAAATCATCTTTCCTCATCAAATAAACGTGAAACAGATCTAACATTCTAGGTAAATACCTATCCATGGCTGAGTGAGCCTGGCCCCAGAAGTGGGCATCAGGTTAATTTCAGTGACTAGGTGGACAAATGTGGGCCTGTGCTGAAGAAGAGTCATTCCGTGTAGATCTGTGATTGTTTCCCAGGCAGAACCTACAGAGGATTTTTTAGTTTTTTCCTTCTTCTCCCCCCAGGAACAAAGCTTTTTAAATCAAGTCTCACAGAGCACTCTATAGCTAAACAAAAATGTATTTAATGAAAAAAATGAGAATAAGTTGTCAAAAATTTTACAGTTTAAGATATGGAAGTCAATCAACTTGAACTTCTGTGTTTTAAAAATTATCTAAAAAGAGTGATTACAGCATGGATAATTGAAAAAAAAGTGCAGGTCAATATACCTCATGGTATCTCCTCATGGTTTACGTAGAGGGGTATATTTAAAATTTCACCTCTTTCTTTTGTATAGTTTTTACTTTTTAGGATTCTGGCTTTTTTTAATTGGGTGGTGTCCAAATAAATAACTTTATTATGATTTCCAACTTACACAATTTCATCTGTTTTGTCATTATGTCTTAATCTGAGGTAGATGGTACATGAGATCATTAATGTTATCACCATTTCATAGAAGGTATAATTAAGACTCAGGAAAAGAGATGTGTCCTATATCACACAGCTAATACAGGAAAGAGTTGAACTTCTGACTTCTGTCTTTCTGAAACCATAGCCTATGTTGTTTCTCTTATATTCTACTGTATTAATGAACACTGTGCTGCCTGGAATTGAATTATCTTTGAGCACACAGGGGAAAATGTGTTCTCTTTCTACACTCCTAAAAAACCATTGGACAACAGTCTTCTCTCTTTCCAGTTAATCCAGGTGATCTAGGAAGAAGGTCAAGTATAAAAAGAAGAACTGGAATTTAAACAAACTTTCAAAATCTAGGCATGCATTTTTGTTGTTGTTGTTCTCCTCTGTCACTGGTACTTATCTTAACAGTGTTGTTATGCCAGCAGTAAAAATATCAGAAGGCTTATTAAAGAGGAGTCTGGGGGTTTCTGTCACGGATTTTACATGGCAGAATTTTTCATAGCATTTGAAGGAGAATGGCAGTTCAAGATTCATCTCGTTTAACTTACTTCTCAGTAAATAATTTGCTTTAACAATAATATTGACTTCCTAGGAAGTTCATGGTATAGAGATTTTATTATTTTTATTATTTTTATTCTTCAAAAAAATTTTTTCTTAAAGGCATTATTGTCCATACTTTAAGACAAGGACCCTAAAACTCAGAGAGGTTAAGCAACTTAACCAGTGGCATTGGTTAGTAGTTGGTGATGCTAAGACTTTTGTGTTTGGGTCTCTAGTTTGTAAAAAAAAAAAAAAAAAAAAAAAAAAAAAAATGCTAAGATACACAGTTTTCTTCTCGGGCAGCTGTTCAGCATTTTAACTCAAGAAGACCCAGTGGGCAAAAGCCTCATGGATGGGCCTGTCTCCTCCTTGGTTCCAGAGGCGGGGGTGGATCTACCTTTTGGTTCTAGAAGGTAAGGCCCAAGGCCAAGGGATCAAGGTCCCCTGAGCTAAGGGACTAGGCCGGCTACACTGGTCTTCCTGGAAGGCAGGGCTACTATCCTGGGGAGTACAGTGGACAGAGCATTCAGTCAAAGTGTATTGTTGTAGAGCTTTAAAATACAATAGAATTTATCCTGCTAGGTTTTGGACTTGCTTGGGAACCATAACCTCAAAATGCTACAATATTTGAAGATAGAGTCTTTGCAGATGTAATTAAATTTAAAATGAGATCATATGAATGGGCTCTAATCCAGTAATATTGGTGTCCTTATAAGAAGAGGAAATTTGGGCACAGATAAAAAAGGAAGACAGTGTGGCTGCACAGGGAGAAGATAGCCAACTACAATCCCAGGAGAGAGACCTAGAACAGACCTTTCCTTCACAGCCCTCAGAAGGAAACAACTGTTCCAACACCTGATCTCGGACTTCTAGGCTCCACAACTGTGAGAAGAAAAAATTTTGTTGTTTAAGCCTCTCAGTCTGTGGTACTTTGTTATGGCAGCTGTAGCATACTAATATACCACCCAAAATGATGACTTCTTTCTGCACCTAATTTCAAACAAGGCTCGTGAGGTTAAAAGTAGTTCTAGGATATGTGAATGAATATCTGTCCATTTCTGAGAACATGCAGTTATATAGCTATTCCTTATTTGAAGCCAATAAAATGTCAGAGTGACTTTAGTTGTATATTTTCTCCCTCCCTCCCTCCCTCCTTTATTTTCTTTCTTTCTTCCTCCCTCCCTCCCTCCCTCCCTCCCTCCCTCCCTTCCTTCCTTCCTTCCTTCCTTCCTTCCTTCCTTCCTTTCTCTGAAACTTTAGCAGAAGCAATTATAAATGCATGCATGATATGGATGATGAAAAAAAAGTCACATCTGCCATTCAATCTGGAATCAGAATAATAAGATTTTAAAGCTACTAAAACTTGAGAATGTATTCCAACCTGATGTTACATAATGTTTGTGGCTCAAGCCTTTACTTTGGTAGCAAGTGGATTCTTTTTTAATTTTTGCTGTTATAAAAGTGAAATATTTATAATTTTGTATTAAAAAATATTTAAAGACCCTCCTACTAAATTTCTTTTGACAGGGGATATTTATTATCAATCATATAGAAATAAATCTCAAGAAAAAAAAACCTATTCACTTAAACATGACTGAATCATGAAGTAGCTCTTTTGAGTGGTGGAGTAGCCACAAAAGAACTCCTTCTGAATGTACCAAAATAGTTTTTAAGGACTGAGACACTTTACAGAAAAAAAACTCTTGAAAAATTTTATTATTTGGTTGTCTTAAACATTACTCATGGTAAACTCAATTGATATGTAATGGGCTTAAGTAAAAAAAAAAATACAATTTTTCTTCACTAAGGAACTGATAACATCTTCAGGATAGCCAAGTTAAGAGAATAATTTGTGAATGGAACTATTTTAAAAGTTTGAAAAACTCTATTTTTGTTTGAAAGACAAAAAGGCTTTACCTTTGTGCAGCCTGTCCTCTGAGCTCACTTCTTGAGAGTGGAACTTTGCAGGATTCCAAAGCATACTCACTAACAGCTAGGGTGTCTGGTGGAGTAAACAGCCTGCCAGCTGGGGATAGTGGTCCTGTTTCTGTATTGTTTAATTCTGAATTCCTCTTCATTCTGAGATTTTCAAGATCTTTTGCCCCCAGATTGTACATCTCATGTTCTTTTTTATACTGTCTGCTTTTAAATTTAGAGTATTATAGATCTGCTCCCTTTAAAGTTTTACTATAGTTCTCTCCCTTGGTCTCCATACTTGCATATTATGCAACCCACTGGATATTTCTATTTGAATATTTATATATAAGTTACACACATACAGTTATGTCCAAAAGCAAATTTTAGCAATCTCCCGTACCTCCTATTCCCCTACTCCACCCGTACCTCCTATTCCCCTACTCCAAAAAAAAAAATCTGCTCTTCCTCAAAGGATTTGTATATCACTGAGTCGTGAAGCTTTGCACAATATAAACATGCATATAACCTATCTTCTCCCCCTTTAATCCCCACATTTAAATCATTTTAAATTCTGTTCCCAAAATGCTAAAGGAAATATACTTTTGTTTGCTTGTTTGTTTACATTTCAAATCTCACCTCCATAGTTTAGGCCATTATCTTTGTATCAGTCACTCATGAGCTATATTATTTTGGATAGTAACTTTGAAAACTTATTTCAAATACTCAGCTCACACACACACACACAGACGTTCTTGATGTTTGTCATTGTATATGCCTTGAATTACATATTCACCCCACTCATTGTATAGGTCAAACTTTGTCATCGAGGAATTGAATATGCTCCTCAATCCAAATGTAAAAATTACGTTCTTTTATAAACTCAATTCTCAGATGTTATGCTCATTTGGCATCAGCCTAACTCCAACTCTTTTTGAAGTCTGAGATCGTAGTAATACCTGACTCCATTATCCTCCTCTTCCTTGATAGTAACTAGAGGAACAATTTTTGCACAGGTTTAGACAAGCCAGTAATCAAATGACAATCTTCCTGTTCCAAAGGAACAATAAAATCGACTCAAACAAAGACACCATTGGGGTTGCTGTCATGGACTCTGGCTCTGGTTTTCGCCTCACTGTCAGAACACACAGAAGCTGCAGGAAGGGCCTCTGATGCCTGTGCAGCAGTTCAAGTGGAAGAGGAGTTGGTATAATCCACCAATCCATCATGGCCTGTAGATGGTGAGAACCTGTTACCCCATACATATGGGTTATGACCTTCCTGTTTTCACAGTTGTCAGTTTAATTAAAAATAGCACAATTTATTTTATGGAATTCAAAGACAGTTTGCATTTTCACATTGCTTTTACCAAACCATTAATGTATAAGTAGTGTGAATCCTCAAACATATACATACTGGATAATCTCTTAATAGACCTGAAAATAATTTTTCTTTTATTTAAAAAATTAATTAATTTATTTTTGGCTGCGTTGGGTCTTCTCTGCTGCATGCAGGCTTGCTCTAGTGGCGGTGAGCGGGGGCTACTCTTCATTGCAGTGCGCGGGCTTCTCGTTGCGGTGGCTTTTCTTGTTGTGGAGCACGGGCTCTAGGCTCACAGGCTTCAGTAGCTGTGACAAGTGGGCTTAGTAGTTGTGGCTCTTGGGCTCTAGAGTGTAGGCTCAACAGTTGTGGCATACGGTCTTAGTTGCTCCACGGCATGTAGGATCTTCCTGGACAAGGGCTCAAACCCGTGTCCCCTGCATTGGCAGGAGGATTCTTAACCACTGTACCACCAGGGAAGTCCTGAAAATATTTTTTCATATTTAAAAGAGAACAAAGATATGTACTAAGTTTTGAGAATCAGCTGTAACATTTAAAGTGTTGAGCATAATCATTAGAGAATCATTAGAGAAATGCAAATTAGAGAAATGCAAATCAAAACTACGAGGTATCACCTCACACTGGTCAGAATGGCCATCATAAAAAATCTACAAACAATAAATGCTGGAGAAGGTGTGGAGAAAAGGGAACCCTCTTGTACTGGTGGTAGTAATGTAGATTGATACAGCCACTATGGAGAACAGTATGGAGTTCCTTAAACTAAAAATAGAACTACCATGTGACCCAGCAATCCCACTACTGGGCATATACCCTGATAAAACCATAATTCAAAAAGAGTCATGTACCACCATGTTCATTGCAGCTCTGTTTACAATAGCCAGGACATGGAAGCAACCTAAGTGCCCATCGACAGATGAATGGATAAGGAAGATGTGGCACATATATACAATGGGATATTACTTAGCCATAAAAAGAAATGAAATTGAGTTATTTGTAGTGAGGTGGATGGACCTAGAGACTGTCATACAGAGTGAAGTAAGTCAGAAAGAGAAAAACAAATACCGTATGCTAACACATATATATGGAATCAAAAAAATAAAAAAAAATGGTTCTGAAGAACCTAGGGGCAGGACAGGAGTAAAGATGCAGACGTAGAGAATGGACTTGAGGACATGGGGAGGGGGAAGGGTAAGCTGGGACGAAGTGAGACAGTGGCATGGACATGTATACACTACCAAATGTAAAATAGATAGTGGGAAGCAGCCGCATAGCACAGGGAGATCAGCTCAGTGCTTTGTGACCACCTAGAGGGGTGGGATAGGGAGGGAGGGAGGGAGATGCAAGAGGGAGGAGATATGGGATGTACGTATACGTATAGCTGATTCACTTTGTTATAAAGCAGAAACTAACACACCATTGTAAAGCAGTTATACTCCAATAAAGATGTTAAATAAATAAATAAAAATAAAGTGTTGAGCATAATGTCCAGCTAATGGTAGGCTGGTTTCCTATGACTATTGGATATAATTTTTGTTTAAAAATGTTTTTAAGTATAAAAAAGAGCGAATTAATAAAATATTACTTCCTCTCATCCATCATGCTAAGCCCACTTTAAATGACATTTTCCCTTCAGAATCTCTCCGTATTCCCTGAAAATTCTGACTCCCTTTCCAGATATTCTCTTAGTAGTTGTTTCATACGTATGAGGACGAGAATGTGTTTGAATTAATAATTGCATTTAAAGAATTGTAAATAAACTGCGTGGGCAATGTATATGGTTTGTGAATATTTGACATGTTTTGGAAAGGGCATGCAGTTGAATATAGCAAGAGAACATACTGCACAAAACTAGGAGAAAAGGTGGAGTTTGCAATTGAAATTTAGGGGCAAAGGGCGGTTAGGCCAAAATGTGGAAGCATTTTGATGAGTTTGGTCCTAATCAGCAAGTTTAAATTATCTTTAGATTTCCATGGCAGATCTCTGACCTCATTTCAGTAGAGACCATATCTAACCAACGGTACAGTATAGTCTGACACTGAAGAAGAGTAAGTGAAGGTAAGAACTTACACTTGCCACTGTGGTCTGACAGGATAAATGGACAGAAGAATGGCTTGATAAAATATGGGACATGTAACGTATCATGTAGAGGACACACTGAAGACTTTTCAGAGCTCAGGGAGGGAACAAGAAAGATGATTGGATTCTAGTCATTAATCTCCTAGATTATTTGTCACAGTGCCAGGAACATTATGGTTCCTGGGATAACACCTGATTTCATCAACCAAATATGCATCTTTTACAGAACACTCCGGCCCCCAGGGATGTGTAAAAAATAAGGCATTTAAAAAATATCAGTTGGAAAGGGAATTATATGAAGCCAGTATTGCCATGCATGGATGATTTGAGGCACATTTCCCCCTTTCATGCAAATTTCTTTAAAATTTTCCCAGTTGATGAGTAAATATTAACTCCAGGAGTTAACAATAGTAGTAAGAAAGCCCATTTAAAAAGTGTCAGGGCACTGTAGCTTCAAAGCACACACAAATGTTGTGATATTATGGTCTATTATGCACTGGAAAATTGAAAGCTTTTAAAATCATTCAAGCACTTTTAGTAGCCAGAGAAAAACATTATACTTCTCCCACACCAGGGAATAAAGGTACATATATATAGTAAGGACTTTAAAATTTGAATTGAAAGAATGACCCTCTATTTTCACCCTGCAGTTTTGGTTCTAAATCATTCCGCAGGAATCCTATTTATTTATTTGTCATTTTTATTTGTCTTTTTTTCATAAAAGAAAGCCACTGCTGAAATTTGGATACTTGAATTAGATTTATTTACCTAAACAAAAGTTAATGCCTTTGAGAGGCTACTTTCAGCATGAATATATAAGGATGTTTGCAAATCCTCTCCCCCCCAAACTAAAACTGTACAACACTATCAAAAACAATCATTTCAATGTTCTGAAAATTAACCATAACCAATTACTGAACTTTGTGTAAGAGACTGGGAAACTGTGTTCTTGCCTGTTGTTGACACCATCCCTCCCACTCTGGTTCTGGAGATTTAAGCTGTGAAAATCAGCATCTTCACTGCTGGAAGGGGCCAGATTCATTTGGAGCAGAGGGGAGGAGAAAAGTTTCTTAAATCCAGTGTGTATTTTATACTTATAGCCATAGCAATTCAAAAGGACCATATTTTAAGTGAACAATAGCCACATATGCCTGGTGGCTTCCTTAGCTCTATGTTAATTGGCCACCAATTCCTTTTAAATAGACTAATTAAATGTTGATATACTGACACTTCCTCTCTATGCTTTTTTCATGGTTCTATTCAGACCCACAACACTGCATGTAGGGATGACAACCACAGAGAGACAAGGTCCTTCCATACCTGCGACTCTGCAGTGGTACGTTAGAGTGGCATGTAATTCTTCCCCATCCAGTACATTTTTACAAACTTTTGACCCCAACAGTTATGACCACCACATTGATTGAAATTCAGACTTTACTCCAATCACCCAATTAAAATAAGTGTTTTCTTATTTCCATATAATCATGTTAAGTTTGCCATTGATATCCTCATTGAACTTCAGGTCTCAGCTTAAAAGAAACTCTTTTATGGAGTTTAGTGAAAGTTAATTATCCAGGCTGAAAAAACTAATTTCTTTCCCTAAATATTTCTAGAAATACATACATGCATATATAAAAAAGTTATAATCTATATTTTATTTTAACATAAAGTTCTTCACATTTTTTGTGTGCATGCATGATGTTTGTGTGCGATATTTTTTAGCCTATCTGACTCTCACACTGAGCTATAATTTCCTTCAAGGAAAGATACAGTCATAAGTCTGCACTTACGTTAGTATCTTCAGAATATAGCATAGAGGTGAGTGTATTAGCTCAATACATTTTGCTTAATTTAAAATTGTAAGACTGTAAATAAATTTTTCAGCTAAATGCTTAAAAAATGAACATAAAATTGTTTTAACAAGAATAGAGAGTTGGGGACTTCCCTGGTGGCACAGTGGTTAAGAATCTGCCTGCCAATGCAGGGGACACAGGTTTGAGCCCTGGTCCGGGAAGATCCCACATGCCACAGAGCAACTAAGCCCATGTGCCACAACTACTGAGGCTGCGCTCTAGAGCCCGCAAGCCACAACTACTGAAGCCCGTGCACTTAGAGCCTGTGCCCCACAATGAGAGAAGCCACTGCAATGAGAAGCCCGTGCACGGCAACGAAGAGTAGCCCCCTCTCGCCACAGCTAGACAAAGCCCGTATGCAGCAATGAAGACCCAATGCAAAAAAAAGGACCCAATGCAGCCATAAATAAATAAATTTATAAAAAATATATTTAATTCTGTCAGTGTTTGCTACATATATTTTGGGACTTTGGTGTTTATAATTGTTAGATCTTCTTTATGAATTGACCCCTTTGTCAATATATTGTAAAATGCCTTATCTTTCTCTTAAAATAACTTCTGACTTAAAATATATTTGGTTCAGTATTGGTATAAACTCTTCAGCTCTTTATGGTTACTGTTTGTATAGAATATCTCTTCTCATGCTTTCCCTTTCAACCTGTTAGTGTCTTAGGGACTAAAATGAGTCTTTTATGGGTGGCATATAGCTGGATATTGTGGTTTTCATCAATTGTGCCAGTTTCTGTCATTTATTTGGTGAACTTATCCATTTACATTTAAAATGAATGCTGGTGTTGAAGAACTTTTCACACTGTTGATTTGTTTTCTGTATATCATAAATATTGTCTTCCTCATTTACTCCAGTACTGTCTTATTTTGTGTTTTATTGAATTTTTATAGCGTACCATTTTGATTCCCTCTTCATTTCCTTCACTGTATATTTTTTCAGTTATCTTCTTTGTGGTTACCATGAGGATTATAGTTAATGTCTTAAATTTATATCAGTCTAGTATAAATTGATACCAACTTAGTTTCAGTAGTATACTTGAACTCTCTCCTACCCTTTACATTGTTATTGTCACAAATAACATATTTATACATTGTGTGCTTATCAACATAGATATGTAATTACCATTTTATGCATTTATCTTAAATCATATAGAGAACTAAATGACAAAACTAAAAACCTAGAGGTAATTTTATAGACCAATAATATTAGTGTTTATATTTACCTGTATAGTTAACTTTACTATTGATCTCTATTTCTTTGTATGACTGTGAGTCACTATACACTGTCCTTTTGTTTGTTTGTTTTTTGCGGTACGCGGGCCTCTCACTGTTGTGGCCTCTCCCGTTGCAGAGCACAGGCTTCAGACGTGCAGATTCAGTGGCCATGGCTCACGGGCTCAGCCGCTCCGCGGCCTGTGGGATCCTCCCGCACCGGGCCACGAACCCACGTCCCCTGCATCGGCAGGTGGACTCTCAACCACTGCGCCACCAGGGAAGCACTACACTGTCCTTTTTTTACCCCTAGTCTGAAAGACTCCCTTCAATATTTCTTGTAGGACAGGTCTACTAGAGACACACACCCTTAGCATTTGTTTATCTGAGAATATTTTAATATCTCCTTCCTTAAAAGATAATTGTTCTAAATACAGAATTCTTGGTTAACGGTTTGTTTTGGGGTTTTTTTCAGCACTTTAAAAATATTGTCTCACTGCCTTTTGGTCTTCATGGTTTCAGATGAGAAATTGGCTGTTTAGCTTAGTGAAGATCACTTGACGAGTCACTTTTCTCTTGCTGCTTTCAATAGTCTGTCTTTGGCTTTTGAAAATTTGATTATAATGTGTCTCAGTGTGGATATTTTTTAGTTTATCCTGCTTGGGATTTATTGAGCTTCTTGGATATGTAAATTCACATTTTGCATTAAGTAATGTTTTGGCCATAATTTATTCAAATAGTTTTTTTCTGACCCTTTCTTCTCCTTCTGGGACTCTAATATTAGTACTAATGTGAGTAAGTTTAATGTTTGATAGGTCCCTAGGCTATCGGTTTTTTCATTTTTGGTTTTGCTTCACTGACTGGCTAATTTTAATTGTCCTAATTTCAAGTTTACTGATTTTTTTTTTTTTTGTCTGCTCAAATCTTCTGTTGAATCTGTCTGTAGAATTTTCTAATTCAGCTTCTGTACTTTCAACTCTGAATTTCTGTTTGGTTCATTTTTATGCTTTCTGTCTCTTTATTGATATTCCTTACTGGCTCATATACTGTTTCCCTGATTTGTTTTAGTTTTTTTAATCCATGATTTATTTCATCTATCTGGGCATTTTTAAGACAGATAATTTAAAATATTTGCCTAATAGGTCCAATGACTGGGCTTCCTTAAGAATGGTTTCTATCATTTTTGCTTTCCTGTAAGAGCCAAAATTTCCTATTTTTTGTGTGCTCTGTAGTTTTTCATTGAGAAATGGACATTTTGGATATTGTAATGTGGTAATTGGAAATCAGATTTTCTCATTTTCCCAGGGATTGCTGTTGTGCCCTGATGAAGGTGGTTGTTTTTTAGTTTAGTGACTTTTCCAAGCTAATTTTTGCAAAGACTGTGTTCCTTGTCATGTGTTGTTAGGAAGTTTCTGTTCTGTTTTCTCCACAGGCAGCCAATGACATGAAAGAGATTTACTTAAATACCTGAATTAAATAATAAATGAATGAATGAATGAATGAGGGGGAATTCTGTCTCTCAATCCCTTGATCAACACTGCAAGGGAAGCTATTTAAGCTACTGAGAATTGAAGTAATGGTGAGCCTCTATGCCATCCCCTTAGGGAACCATCAAGTACATCAAAACCCACAGTACCACTTTTTGTAGGACAAGGTCCCTGTAGTCCAATTTGGCACAAGAAAAATCTTACCAGGAATATGGGCCACCATCCCTATAGCTGCCTACTGCAGGGAAAATTGTACCCACTACTCAAAATGTCAAACGTCACCAAAATTTACAACCCTCTTTCTGCATCAAGCACTCTCTAAAATTCTGCAAATATTCAAGTAGCCAGAGTTTCTCTAGTTTAAATAGTTGATTCAGATAATTCTTGAGCTAAATAGTGTTTTTGGTAGAGGGATGGATTTCAGGATCTTCCTCTCCTGCATCTTCTGTGAGATCAAAGATGTGAATTTTTTATGCTGTTTTCATTCATTGTCTGCTTTATTTTTCCTTTATTTGTTTATTTAACCTTAATAGTATTTTTTTAGAGTAGTTTTAGAATTATAGAAAAAGTGAGTGGAAAATACAGAGTTCCCATATACCCTTTCCCCTATACATGTACAATCTCCTCCAGTATCAACATACTGGTGATATCAACATATCACCACAGTGGTACATATGTTACGATCAATGAACCTACATTAACACATGGTTATCACTTAAAGTCCATATGTTACTTTGTTCACTCAGTGTTGTACATTGTACAGATTATACAAATGTACAGTCCCATGTATCCACAATTGTAGTATCATACAAAACGATTTCTTTGACTCCAAAATCTTCTTTGCTATGCTTGTTCATCCTTATATCATCCCTAAATCCTGTCAACCACAGACCTTTTTACTGGTTCCATAGAATTGTCTTTTCCAGAACGTCATATAGTTGGAATCATACTATTTAGCTTTTTTGACTGGTTTCTTTCACTTAGAAAAATGCATTACAGGGTCCTCCATGTCTTTTCATGGCTTGATAGCTTCTTTCTTTTTGGTGCTGAATAATATTCCATTGTCTGGATGGACCATGGTTCATGTATCCATTCACCTACTGAAGGAAATCTTGGTTGCTTCCCTGTTTTGAAATGACAAAACAAGAATAAAGCTGCTATAAACATATGAATATGTTTATATAAAAATGCATAAGAGTAAAGCTGCTATAAACATCCATGTGTATGCTTTTATATGCACATAGACTTGTAATTCATTTGATAAAATACCAAGGAGTGTGATTGCTGCATTGTATGGTAAGAATCTGTGTAGTTTTGCAAGAAACCAGCAAACTGTCTTGCAGAGTGGTTGTACAGTTTAGCTTTCCCACCAGCAATGAAAGAGAGTCCCTGGTGCTCCACATTCTTGCCACCATTTTGTCTTGCCATGTTTTAGATTTTAGTCATCTCTTGGGTTTATAGTGGTATCTTTTTAAAATTTACCTTTTCCTAATGACATGAAATTGAACATCTTTTCATGGTTATTTTCCATATGATCTAGTGTCTGTGAGGTTTCTGTTTACTTTTAAATTAGGTTTTTCATTTTCTTGTCATTGAGTTCTAAGTGTTCTTTGTGTATTTTGGACAATGGTTCTTTATCATATGTGTCTTTGCAAATATTTTTTTTCCAGTTGGTGGCTTGTCTTATTCTCTTATCAGTGTTTTTCACAGAGCAGAAGTTCTATGTTTTAATGAAGTTCAGCTTATCAAATTTTCCTTCATGGCTCATGTCTTTGGTGTTGTATCTAAAAAGTTATCCCCATACCCAGTATCATCTAGATACTTTCCTATGTTATCATCTAAGACTTTATAGTTTTACATTTTACATTAAGATCCATGCTCTATTTTGAATTAATTTTTGTAAGGGGTATAAGGTCTGTGTCTGGATTTGCTTATTTGTCTTTTGGCATGTGGATGTCCAGTTGTTCAGCAACATTTGCTGAAATGACTTTCTTTACTCCATTGTGTTGCCTTTGCTCCTTTGTCAAGGATCAGTAGACTATATTTTTGTAGATCTGTTTCTGAGCCCTCTATTCTGTTCCATGAATCTGTTTGTCTGTTATTTCATCTGTACTGCACTCATTTGATTACTGTAGCTTTACAGTATGTCTTGAAGTCAAGTATTGTCAGTCCTCCATCTTTGTCCTTCTCCTTCAATATTGTATTGACAACTCTGGGTCTTTTGCCTCTCCATATAAATTGTGGAATCAGTTTGTTGATAATCATAAAATAACTTGCTAGGATTCTGATTGGTAATGCATTGACTCTATAGATCAAGTTGAGAAGAGCTGACATCTTGAGAAAACTGACAATATTATTCATTCCTCTTCATGAACATGATATATGTCTCCATTTATTTAGTTCTTTTTGATTGATTTTTAATGCCATATTCCCCTTTTTGCATTTAAAAATTATTCTCCTGTGTACATTCTTTTACTACTTGAATCTCCCTCTGTGCACCCTGAAAATTTTCCTACAAGCTTCCCATTCATAGTACTTAAGGATTACATTTAATTTGTTTAAAAATAGATACGTGTTTCATGAAAGAATGCTCAACATCATTAATTATTAGAGAAATGCAAATCAAAACTACAATGAGATATCATCTCACACCGGTCAGAATGGCCATCATCAACAAATCTACAAACATTAAATGCTGGAGAGGGTGTGGAGAAAAGGGAACCCTCTTGCCCTGTTAGTGGGAATGTAGATTGATACAGCCACTATGGAGAACAGTATGGAGGTTCCTTAAAAAACTAAAAATAGAACTACCATACGACCCAGCAATCCCACTGCTGGGCATATACCCTGAGAAAACTATAATTCAAAAAGAGTCATGTACCACAATGTTCACTGAAGCTCTATTTACGATAGTCAGGACAAGGAAGCAACCTAAGTGCCCATCAACAGATAAATGGATAAAGAAGATGTGGCACATATATACAATGGAATATTACTCAGCCATGAAAAGAAACGAAATTGAGTTATTTGTAGTGAGGTGGATGGACCTAGAGTCTGTCACACAGAGTGAAGTAAGTCAGAAAGAGAAAAACAAATACCATATGCTAACACATATATATGGAATCGAAAGGAAAAAAAAAGGTTTTGATGAACCTAGGGGCAGGACAGGAATTAAGACGCAGACATAGAGAATGGACTTGAGGACATGGAGATGGGGAAGGGTAAGCTGGGACAAAGTGAGAGAGTGGCATGGACATATATACACTACCAAACGTAAAATAGATAGCTAGTGGGAAGCAGCCGCATAGCACAGGGAGATCAGCTCAGTTCTCTGTGACCACCTAGAGGGGTGGGATAGGGAGGGTGGGAGGGAGGGGGATGCAAGAGGGAAGAGATATGGGGATATATGTATATGTATAACTGATTCACTTTGTTATAAAGCAGAAACTAACACACCATTTGTAAAGCAATTATACACCAATAAAGATGTTAAAAATAAGTAAATAAAAATTAAAAAAATAAAAATAGATACGTGTTTGAATTAATCTCACTCATATACAAAATCCTATATTTTACAGATTATCACAGTATTGTTCCCTGCCTTATACTTTATCATTCTAACTATCCAATTCTTACATGAAATGACAGATATTCACTTTCTTAACTTATAATGACATTGTTTAGATTATCAAAATAATATAATTTTATATCATAATGTGAGAGAATTATAAAAAATAGAGAATTTAAAAAATATATATTTTTTTCTTATGAATTTACTAAAGTTGTTTTCTTTGCACACATACTTTATCTTATCATACATATATAAACATTTACGTTTGGTTCCTATAGAATAGAAATCTTTGCTTCCTGCATTTTGTCTCATTACACCATGACCAGTTAATTATCCCTTTACAAATCATTTCAGAATATATTTATCCCTGAATGATCTCATTCACAATAATGTCTTCAAGAATAGCCTGTATTCAGACAATCCAGAAACGAACCTTCATCTCAGATAACTCCTTCAGCCTCCACATCTGTATATCAAACTGCCTATTTAAAATACTCTTGCATTCTCAAATGTTTACCAAACTCAATAAGTAAAAAATCCTAATTTGTAATCTTCTAAAATTCTAACGTACAATCTTTTATTCAAAATTTAGTCATATTCAAGCTTTCTGTGGTTTCTGTGGTTAATGTAATTGTTCACTTGGTTACATGAGCCATCGACTTTGAAATAATTTTTATAAACTTTCCCTTCTACAAAAATTTATAACATTCTTGAACTTATGGTTACCAGGGCAGGGGAAGAGTGGAGGGAAGGGATAGTTAGGGAGCTGGGATTGACATGTACACACTGCTATATTTAAAAGGATAACAACAAGGACCTACTGTATATAGCACAGAGAACTCTGCTCAGTGTTATGTGGCAGTCTGGTTGGGAGGGGAGTCTGGGGGAGAACGGATACATGTTGTATGTGTGGCTGAGTCACTTTGTTATGCACCTGAAACTATCACAACATCGTTAACTGGCTATACTCCAATATAAAAAAAAAGTTTAAAAAAATTAAAAAAATAAAATTTATAACATTCTAAATACTCTATTTGGACTTATAACAGTAACAGCAAACATGTTGTTGGAATAGGTAAATTCAATGCTTTGGTATTTTTATTAGCATATACTTTTATATGAAAGTAGACAAAATACCAAAATTTATCCAAAACATCCTGACAGTAGATG
This sequence comes from Aethalodelphis obliquidens, assembly GCF_003676395.1. Lineage (NCBI taxonomy): Eukaryota > Metazoa > Chordata > Mammalia > Artiodactyla > Delphinidae > Aethalodelphis > Aethalodelphis obliquidens. The sequence goes on from NW_020837956.1 coordinate 33,712,668, forward strand.
ATTACATCTTCCTAGGTTTATTTGAACTTGTGATACTTTCAAGTGTTTGATTTATATTTGGAACTTGCACACTATTATTCTACTAATTGATGTGACCTTTGCTTTATTGTCCGAAACAAATTTATAAATAGCCACAATTTTTTTTTTTTTGGCCATACCACATGGCTTGCGAGATCTCCGTTCCCCAACCAACCAGTGATTGAACCTGGGCCACGGCAGTGAAATCCCAGAATCCTAACCACTAAACCACCAGGGAACTCCCAGTAGCCACCATTTTTGAGAATATATTTCACCCTTTGAAAACACAGGTTAAGTCCATGCCATACTGTTACAGAAATCCTAATGGGCTTTCATGAATAACCAATATGAAATATAGACATTTCTGCACAAATACTATTAATAATTGTGAAAAAGTTGAAACTATATAGAATGCAATAATAGGAAAATTAGAATTACCTTGTAGTTTAGATGGTTTATTTTTATTAATCAATTGCATGGACAGGAGAGAATGAGGAACTGAATTCAAATGATATAAATTAAAATGGAAAATAAAGGTATAAGAGATTATTACAGTGGAAATCTGTAAGTCTCAGTAATATGTTGAATGTGTAGATATTTGAGTGGGGCAAAAGTAATGTTTGAAGTAGTCAAGATGACCCTCAAATTTCTAAACTGGGCAACTGTTTCAAGTGTAGTGTCAATATGTATGTATGTACACACACACATGCACAAGTTAATAAATGTTTAACTTAAGGTTAAATTGATAAACTAAGCCTAAGAAATTTTTAATATGACAGATTTGTCAGATATCCAGGAAGAAGGATACAGTAGGTCATTGTCACTATGTTTCATTCTCAAATGAGAGACCATAGTATATATGAAATTATGCTTATAGAGGTGCTTATAAGCATAATTGCTTATAAAAGGGTTAATATCTCAAACCTAAAGATATAAATGAATACTATTAAGACAGTGGCAATTTTAATAGGAAGATAATATAATGCCTAAAGTCTTTTGTTTCCCTGATTTGTTTTCCAGACTTTCCTTAGTATTTTAGAGCCTGGAATATATAAACCTATTTATATATGTAGAAAAAAGCCTCCATGATTGTGCTTCTATGGGTTAATATTAGGAGTAGTAGAGATCTGGTACCTTAGTTTTCTCAGTTGTGCTCCTTAGAATCCCAAGATCCACAACTGTGCAAGCAAGAGCCTGTATGTCTGGGATTGAAGTCTCTTTCCTTCAGTCCATCAGAGCAATCATGTCCCTATTTATTTGGCTATTGGGATCTTGCATACATTATCTTCTTCTATATGAAAAAAGAATTGAACCACTCACCACTTCCTGCTCTACCGCTATAGCATGATGGATTTTGACCAGCCTATATTCCAGAAAGAATGTGAGTATAAGAATTACTTATTCAAAGAAAGTACAGAGAATATCAACAAATCATTTTGTTGAGGAATTATATTGCTCAGTTGATTTAGAACTTACTACATGCACGTACAGGGTGAACTTACTTTCCAATTCAATGAATATTGCAATTTATGCAATAAAATAAGAAAAAGAGCAACAGTATAAGCAACAGGGTATCCATTCAATAAGCTAAAATAATTTGGAGGTGGAGCTACTATTACTCAAGGAACTACTATAAACAAAATGTTAGTAATAGTAGTCATTGCTTTAAAACATGTGGTGTATGCTAGGTACATTTGGAGAAGATTAAAATACTAAAAAGTGCCTGCAGCATTTTAATTACATAATGCCCCATACAGATAAGTACCTTCATACTTCTGTTTGCCAGCCCCTATTGACCCCATTAGAAATATTTTTTAGTAGAAGATTTAGAACCAGGTTTAAATGATGAATTAAAATAGTCCAGGGAATAAAAATAGATTGTGCAGCCAAACATAAAGATAAATTTTCTCATTATGTGCTGCCCAATGTACATGTGCATGCATTCGTTAAAGTGTCTGAATGGCTTATAATTTAACATCTGTGAACATTTATAAATGCTGGGAGACTGTAATGACATATTTCACTTTGAATTATATAGCCAATTTATGTATCTGAAATTAAAGAAGCTCATTTAAAAAGAAATAATCTCTTGAGTGTTGTAGAGTACATGACAGATTTTCTGAAGAAATAAAATAAAGCAGCCACATTCACTGCAGAAAAGGGAATCAAGATTCTTGCATGACATCCGGAATAAACATTCTAAGTCTATTGAAAATTGGAAGGCCTAGAATATAACCTTTTACACCACTGCATAAATTAACCAGTTTGTTTTAAAAAAAGTCACTGGCTGTAATCTTTCTGTTAAACATTTAATGGTGCTGTTTGTTTTTGTTTGTTTTTGACTTTTGTCTGGGGAAAGATAGCCCTCAGACCGGCAGATGGTATTCCATTAACATAGATTATTTCTTAGCACTTATTGAATTAATTTCAGTAAATGTCATTGAGCACATTTCTGAATACTCACCAAACCCAGGAGATTCAAAGATGACTTTAAATGTACTTTTCCCTTGGAGATAAACAGGTCTAATGAGGAAGACAAGGATGTAATGAGAAAATTTCAGTACATTAAGTCAAGTGCCATGGAAAAGTAAACACACAAGGAGTAAAGCACAGGGAGGGGTTGCTTCACCAAATGAGGTGCTTCATGGAAGAAGTCCTGAAGAAGATACTCAGTTAAATCTTGAGAGATAACTATGCTTTCTCCAAAAAGAGATTGGGAAAGTAGAGCATCTCAGACAAAGAGAACTGAAAGAATGATGGTATCAAAGCATGAACTCCTGGGGACTTCCCTGGGTTCAATGGTTAAGACTCCTCGCTTCCAATGCAGGTGGTGCGGGTTTGATCCCTGGTCAGGGAACTAAGATCCAACACGCTGCACGGTGTGACCAAAAAAAAAATAATAATAATGGCAAAGCATGAACTCCCATAGCATCCAGAGGAACTGCTAAAAGTTTTGATTTCCTGGAGCATAAAGTGTAAGACGCAGGATTTTGAAGAATGAAACTGGATGGAAAGGAAGAAGCCAGGCCATGGGAGCCTAACACACCATGTTAGAGCTTGGGCTTTATCTCAGAGACAATGGGATGACATGGAAACAACTAAATCCAAGGTGCATTAGGAAGATCACTCCTGCCACAAGGTAGATCTGGGAAGAGGAAGCAGCTTGAGGACAAACATTAACAGTTAGGAAAATGAGTCTCTGTCAGGCATTATGGTTACAAAAAATATGTTCTATAAACCTATGCACGCCAAAATTAAAAATTCTTAAAAACCACTAAAGTGGCCATATGGTCTCCCTTGATTTGTTATACAATGAAAAATTTCCCCTCTGTGGTTTCCATTCATAAAGAATGGCATTTTGACTCTACCAAACCTACTTATTCATCAATAACAGCCAAGATTTAGCATGGATATACCCTGTACAAAGGGGTCTGTCACTGTAATCTACATATCATTCAGGCCAGAATGAGAGGGCCTTATGCTAAAATTTATGGCTGGCTCATATATTTTAAGGAGCCTAGTGTGTCTCGCTCAGCCTCATGACATTTGGACTGTTGTCTGAGCATCACGGATCCTGGGAAGCAATATAATTTTCTGAAAATTTCAAGTTGTTCCTGAGCTAGCTATCTCCTGTTGCATAGAAGGAAATCATCAGGAATGTTTCCCCAAATGGCGAAGCACCACAGGTGTTTGAGTGTTTTTGTTGTTCTTAAAATCTAGAGGCTGAAATTAATCATATTAATTGAGTCATTGTTTCTTACATTTAGTCGTTCATTCATTCACCCATTCATTCATCTGGCAAACAAGTTATAGAAATGCCTCTGAATTAGACACTTTTCAGACACCTAGAAGGCGGAGTAGAAAACTCTAAACTGGCTCCAAATATCCAATAATCAATCAATAAAATACTGATGTTTCTTTGTCATTGTAGATACTTAAGGAAGGAAACACCCTTGAAAATTTTCCAAACATACACTAGACTTGGCTCTAACTAAACAAATCATTAAATCTATAATATCTCTTACTTATTTTCAGTGGTCCTCCCTTTTTTCTATTTTCTTGACTTTATCTTCCAATCTCCCCTGCCTAGCACAAAGAAGTCACGTCCTAGTTTAGATTTTTCACTACAGGCTAGTTAAAAACATGCTAGTTTAGAACAAAATCTCATCCTTGATTCATTCTCTTGAGTTAAGGAGATTGAAAAAAAATCTGTTAAGCAGAAGGTAGAAAAATACCTGCTATTTGCTTAGAATATTACAAATAATTTTTTCCTACAATAGCATACTTCATAGTCACAGCAATCATAAGAGTTATGGAGTATCATCCAACTTCATAGATGAAGAAAATGAAAATTGTTTTAAGATTTGTCTAAGACCACTTGTATTGAAAATGTCAGAGCTAGGAGTTAAATACGTGTCTTTGTACTCTGAAAATTTGCCTCTGATATCACTGACCCTAACTTGTTCGGTCAAGTTTTTTCTACTTTCTGACTTTGCCTTAGACACAAATTCCTGAATCCTGCCTTCTCATTGTTAAAATTAATCCATAAGTACTGATAATGGATGCCAACCTGAAGTTTTTCTAATCATGTTTAGCAGTTACCGGAGCCACAAAAGCATAAATGATCTGGGCTTGTTAGACACTCTTGTCTAAACAGTCATATTACAGTCAGAAAACATGATTTTTTTAGGTAGCAAGTGGCAGTTAAAATTCAAACTTACTTTTTCATTAAATAGACATATATAGAAAATGTTATTATGCAATAAAAACTATATATATCTAGGAATAAAAACATATAATTTGCATTCTGTTGAAGGTGCCAGACAAGTATATTAATGATTATATGTGATAAGTGTTACCAGCACTTTCCACTTCAGTGCTCTTTCTAGGAGGTCACTGCACTACACAGATAGTTGTGAGAAACAAACATAAACAGTGTATAAGAATACTGTATTAAAATTAAACTGAAGGACAGAAAGTTATTGTAATACATTGATAAATTTAAACATGACATATTGGCCTGGTCCTGCATCAGTCTTCCTCTTGGAAATCTGATTTTGAATAAATTCTGAAATGCAACAGAAAATCTAGAGATTGCTGTTGCTTATTTTTTCTTATTTATTTTTTAATTAACTGTATTTCTTTTTTATACTTTCTGTAAATTTTGAGATAGTTATTTATTTAAATGAAGTAGCAAGAAATAATACAGAGTGATCCCTTTTACCCTTTACACAGTTTTCCCAAAGGTCATACCTTGCAAAACAAGAATACAATAACACAACTAGACTGACACTGATACAGTTAAGGTACTTAACATCCCATCAGCAAAAGGATCCTTCCTGTTATCCTTTTATATCACTCCCATTTCCCTTCTAATTTCAACCCCTCCTTCACCCCTGGCAACCACTAATCTATTCTCCATTTCTATAATTTTGTCATTTCAACAATGTTATGTAAAAAAACAAACAAAAAACAATGTTATTGAAATAGAATTATATTGTATGTAACCATTTGATTTATTTTTTTTCACACATTGTAATTGCCTGGAGACTCATCCATACTGTTGTGTGTATGGATAGTTTCTTCCTATTTGTTTAGACTAATATTCCATGACATGCATGTGTTATGTTTTGTTTAACCATTTACCCATTGGAGGACATCTGTATGTTTATGTCATACAGGTTAAACATCTGTATGTTTAACCATTTACCCATATGGAGGACATCTGTATCTGTTTCCAGGTTGGGACTATTATGAATAAAGCTGTCATAAACAATAATGTACAGATTTGTGTGAACATAAGTTTTTATTTTTCTGGAATATATGCTCAGTAGTGCAATCGCTGGGTCGAATTATAATTGCATTATTTATTTAAGAAAGTCCCAAAATGTTTTCCAGAAAGGCTGTACAATTTTACATTCCCATCAGCAATGCATATATGGATGACAATTTCTCTGAATCCTTGTGAGGATTTGGTGGTGGTACTTATTTTTTATTTAAACCTTTCTTATGTGCGTGATGATATCTCATTCTGGTATTTTTACTTGAATTTCCTTAATGGCTAATGAAATTGAGCAAATTTTTATGTGCTTATTTGTCATCTGTATGTCCTTTTCAGTGAAATGTCTCTTCATGTATTTTGCCTAATTCCTAATTGGCTTTTTACTTTTTACGTATTTTGCCCCTTTTGTAGTTTCCTGATGTGTGAAATTAGATTACTGATTTTGAGAATTTTTCTATTTTTTAATGTATGCATTAATATTATAAATTCCTCTTTGAACACTGCTTGATCTCTCTCCCACAAATTTTTTATATGTTACATTTACCGTCATTCAATTCAATGCATTTTTTATTTCCCTTGATACTGTTTCTTGGACCCATGTATCATTTACAAGTGTGTTGTTTACTTTCCAAGTGTTTGGAGATTTTTCTGGTATTGATTTCTACTTTGATTTCATTTTGTTCAGAAAATGCACTCAGTATGATTTCAATTATTTCAATATTTTGAGGTTTTTCTTTTTTTTAGTGTGCCAACATATTTTCTAAGTTAGTATGTGTTTGTTCTGGGGCACTTGAAATTAATGTGCATTCAACTGCTGTTGGGTAGAGTATACTACAAAAGTCTATTAGATGTTACTGTTTGATGGTGTTGCTGAATTCTTCGATACCAATGCTGATTTTCATTCTAGTTTTTCTATCAGGTATTTGTAAAATTGTTTATTTCTTTGTTCGATCAGTTTCTGCTTCACTATTTTGTGGCTATGTCGTCTTGTGCCTACACATTTAGGATTGTTAGGTCTTCTAGCTGGATTAGCCTTTTTACCCTATATAATGTCCCTCTCTATCTTGGGGGATTGTCTTTGCTCTAAAGTCTTTTAACTGATTTTAATATAGCCACTCCTGCTTTCCTTTGATTAAATTTTGCATAATATTACTTTTTGTATCCTTTTACATTCACATTGCCTATATGATTATTTTCAAAATGAGTTTCTTGTAGACAATCTATAGATGGGTCAGACTCTTTAATCCACTTTGCCAATCTCTGTTCATTGGTGTCATTAAAACAAATTATATTTAATGTCATTATTGATATACTACTGCTTAAGTTCACCATTTTATTTTGTTGTTTTTTGCTGTACGCGGGCCTCTCACTGTTGTGGCCTCTCCCATTGTGGAACACAGGCTCCGGACGCGCAGGCCCAGTGGCCATGGCTCACGGGCCCAGCCGCTCCGCGGCATGTGGGATCTTCCCGGACTGGGGCAGGAACCAGTGTCCCCTGCATCGGCAGGCGGACTCTCAACCACTGCGCCACCAGGGAAGCCCTGTTGTTTTCTTTTTGTTCTCTTTTTTCTGTTTTCTTTTCCCTGCCTTCCTGTAGGTTATTTGAACAATTTTTAGAGTTCTACTTTGATTTATGTACAGAGTTTTTGAGTACATCTCCTTTTTATAGGTTTGTTAGTGGTTGTTCTATATATGACATCCTATGTACGTAATGTGTCAGAGTCTTACCCGTGCCATTAGTTTACTGGTCTGAGTGGTATAGAAAACTTGTTTCCCTTCACACTCTTTTGTCCTCCCCCATTTATACTATAAATGTCTTAAATATTTCCCTACACATATTTAGAACCACATCTGACAGTATTATAATTTTTCTTTAATTATAAAACATAATTTGAAAAAGTCAAGAGGAGAAGAAAATTTATCCATTTTTGTTTCCTGTGATCTTCCTTCCTCATGACCTTCAGAGGAACCTTCTTTTACCCTCTTCTTTATTCTTAGGTAACTTGATTTAGTCATTCATTTAAGGTAGGTCTGCTGGTGACAAATTCTCTTAGCTTTCCTTTATCAGAGTCTATGTCGATTTCCTTTTCACTTCTGAAGGATATATTTTGTGGATATAAGATTCTAGGTTGATGATGCTTGTCTTTCATCACTTGAAAAATGTGCCACTTTCTTTTGACCTCCCTGGTTTTTTATGACAGATCTACTGTCATTCTAATCATTTTTCCCCTAAGGATGAGGTGTGGTTTCTCTCTCACTACATTCAAAAATTTTTCCTTGCCTTTGGTATCTGGAAGTTTGATTATTCTGTGTCTTGGTCTGGTTCTCTTGGAGATTATATTGTTAGGGGTTTTCTGAGCTTCTTAAAATGGTAGGTTTCTGTATTTTTTTCAAATTTAGGAAGTACCCATATATTATTTTTCTAATACTTTTTAGTCCTTCTCTCTTTTTCATCTTTTTCAGGACTCTGATGTCACAAAGTTTACATTTTTTCATATTTTTTTCCAAGTTTTGCTCTGTTTTTCCGTTTGGGTTATTTCTATCATTCTACCTTGCACTTGACTGATTCTTTTATCCTCTTTATTATTCTACTAAACCTATTTATTGACAGTTATTATTGTATTTTTCAGTTCTAAAATTTCTGTTTGTCTCTTTCTTATTTCTTTTCTATATTCTTGCTATTTTTTAATTTCTTTGAAGCCTGTTTATAATTATTTATTGAGGAACTTACTGATGTCTGCTTTAGAATCTTTGTCAACCAACCTAACATATCTGTCAGTTTTGGCATTAGCATTTATTGGTTATCTTTTTTCATTCATTCTTTTTCATTCTTCCTGGTTCTTGGTTTGAAAGGTTTTCTACTGAACACTGGATATTTTGGATATCATATTATGAGACTCTGGATCTCTTCTAAACCTACTGTTTTAGCTTTCTTTTCCTGAGTTCACTCTGGCATGGGAAAGGGGGATGTCTCTTTATTACTGTCAGGTGAAGGTGGATGTTCAGATTTCCCTTTTGGCCTCCATTGACACCAATGTCAGTGGGTGATCCGTATGACTACTGGGTAGGTGTGGGACTTCTGGCTCCCCCCTTGATCTCCACTGATAATACCTTGGCTGGGAGGAGTTGGAGTACCTTATTACTGCTCTCCATCTAGCCTCCACTGACATCAAGAGTGGGGTGACCTCGTCTTTTTTGGAGAATGGAAAAGTTTTGATTTTCCACTAGGTTTCCTCCAACACAACCCCAGCAGGGAGAAGAAGTGGTGGTTCATTGTTGCTAGGTGACACTGAGAATCTTTCTTCACTGATACTGTGAGGGGAAGGTGGAGGACTTGTTATCACTTGGCAGGAATTAAAATCCCCACTTTCCATGTGGCCTCCACTGATGCGACCTTAGCTGGAGTGTTGAGGTACTGAGGTGCCTTGTTTCACAGCCTGGTGATGGTGGAAGTCGTGGTTCCCCACTCAACCTTTGATGATGTTGGGGGGCGGTCACAGTTTTTTCTGTCTTGTTTGTATGCAATGGAATATTACTCAACCATAAAAAGAATGAAATATTGCAATTTGCAGCAACATGGATGAACCTGGAGAATATTATGCTTCATGAAGTAAGTCGGACAGAGAAGTTAGTAGGACACAGAAAGACAAATACTATATGATACCACTTATATGTGGAATCTAAAAAATAATACAAGTGAATATACAAAACAGAAACAGACTCACAGACTTGAAAAACAAACATGGTTACCAAAGGGGCAGGGAGAGACAGATTAGGAATATAGGATTAACAGATACAGACTACTATGCATGAAAAAGATAAGCAACAAAGATTTACTGTATAGTACAGGGAATTATACCCAATATCTTGTAATAACCTATAATGGAATATAATCTACAAAAACAAAGGTGAATCACTATGCTGTACACTTGAAACTAACACAATATTGTAAATTGGCTATACTTCAAGAAAAAATATTAAACAGTGGAAATATTTCAAAAAAATTTAATGCTAAGGACATACAAAGTCAATATTCTGTGGTGGAAAGTCATCAGAATGGGCCTACATAAGAGTAATGCGTTCAATAGATTGTTCAACTGAAAAACTACTGATCACCTCCTCTGTATCTCAAAGAGGAAAGGCTGAAGATTCAGAAGTAAAAGGATGCATACTTACCCTTGTAAAGAGCAGATAGAGACAATTACAATACAGTGTATCTAGTGATATCATAGGGTTGATCACGGGTGTTATTTGAGTGTATAGGATTGTACTTAACCAAATGTGGAAGTGGCAAGCATTGAGGAAGAGAAGAGAATGAATCTTTCAAATAAGACATCTAAGCTCAATTTGAAATGTGAATTATTGAGGCATAAAGGATGGTAGGAGAGTATAGAAACAACAAAGTAACATAAACTTAGATATGAAATATTAATCTAGATATTGAAGTTGTTCAGTGGGAATGAAATCTCAATTTCAAGTGGTGAATAGAACATAGACCCTATCACATACAGTGTTAAAAAACTTAAATCTATAACTGAAGACAGTGGGTAGATTTTTTAGGTTATTGTGATAAAATAGTTTTCAGCACCTCTACCCATCTTTTTGTGAAGTGTTTCATACTGCAGCTTATAATTATCAATATATCATCAAATTAATTTAGTGGATCAATATCAGCATGTATGGGAAAACTGGAAATCCACATGCAAAAGAATGAAGCTGGACCTGTGCCTTACACCATATTTAAAAATTAACTCAAAATGGATCAAAGAATATAAGACCTAAAACCATAAAACTCTTAGAAGAAAATGTAGGGTAAAAGTTTATGGCACTGAATTTGATAATGATTTCTTGGATATGACAGCAAAAGTACAGACAACAAAATAAAAAGTAGGTAAAATAGACTACATCAAATTTTAAAACTTCTGTGCATCAGAAGTCACAATTACAGAATAAAAAGGCAAGGTACGAAAATGAGAGAAAATATATGCAAATCATACATGTGATATGAGGCTCTTGTCTGGAATATATAAAGAACTCCTTCTATTCAACAACAACAGAAAACAACTCAGTTAAAAATGGAAAAATGACTTCAATAGATTTTTCCCAAGAAGATATACAAATAGCCAATGTGACCATAAAAAGATGTTATACATTACTAATTATTATGAAAAAAAATCGAAATCATAATGAAATACTACCTCATACCCATTAGGATGGCTACTGTAGAAAATATAATAATAACAAGCATTGACAAGGCTGTGGAGAAATTGGAATCCTTGTGCACTGTTGGTGGGAATGTAAAAATGCATAGCCATTATGGAAAAAAAAAACTATGACAATTCTTCAGGAAACTAAAAAAACAGAATTGCTGTATGATCCAGCAAATTCACTTCTGGGTATATACTCAAAATAATTGAAACCAGGGTCCCAAAGAGACAGTTCTATTCCCATGTTCATAGTAGAATTATTTGTAAGAACCAAAAAGTAGAAGCAACCCAAATGTACATTGACAGATGAATGGACAAACAAAATATGGTAGATACATACAATGAAATACTTTTCAGACTTAAAAAGGAAGGAAATTCATCTACATACATACGAATATTTATCTTATCACTAATCCTCCTTTTATTTTATTTTATTTTGTTTCAACTTTGGTCTTACTGCCTTGAGTCTCATTCTTTTTTTTTTTTTAATTTTTATTGGAGTATGATTGCTTTCTTCCTCTCCTTTTAGAACAATACTTTGGTTTCAAATTGTGGAAAATGCCTACCCTATTGTGATCTTTTTGGGACTAGGAAATGTCGTTCCCCAGCTTGTAACTATGAGTTCAGGGTCAGTGTGTCAGGGGTCTTCATAACTGCTCTCATGCTGGATGATTTTCTAGAAAGACTCAGAGAACTCAGTAAAGTTGTTATACTCACAGTTATGTTTTTTTTTTCAGTGAAAAGATATAGATTAAAATCAGCAAAGGTAACAGATACTTAGAGTGGAATCTAGGAAAGTTCAGGCACAAGCTTCCAACTGACCTCTTGCAGTTTAGTTCCATAGACAGCACTTAATTCTCCTAGCAATGATGTCTGACACGATGTATAGAATATTGCCAATCAGGGAAGCTTACCTGAGCCTTGTGGCCAGGATTTTTTATCAGGAGTCAATCACATAGGCATGGAGCACCCGGTGTAAGTAACCTTAGCCACTTAGTCTCCAGCCATCTCCCAAAGGTCAAACTGATACAGCATGGCCCAGGGTTTCAGGTGAACAAACATAAATATTCACCACAAATCATACGTTAGTAGCACCTATCTGGTGTGGCCCTAGGTCTCAAGTATACAAAAAACACTTTTATCAAGTAGTATAATCCAAGGGCTCAGAGTTTATCCCCTAGAAACTAGTCAAGGCTAAGTCCTTTCTTTGGAATGCATAGGGTTTTAAAACTCCAAGTTTGCGGAGTTAAAATTTTACTGCGCAGCTGGCTACATACTTTTCAGGACCCGGTGCAAAAGGAAAATGTAGCACTCTTGATCAAAAAGCAGGAAGATAGTGACATTAGTGGAACTAAATATAAAGCTTTTTCTTTTCTTCTGTTATCTCTCAGAATGCCATAGTGCTTCATATTTGCTATGTAATAGCATTCTAAAGAAGAATTACAATTTTAAACTAACAGTGATTTTACTGTATATCTTTATGTTGTGTAATGCCAGTTTTAAATGCAAATAGGTGCATTTAACTCATATGTTGAATAACCAAAATTGTACAATTTGTATTTTATAGTTCATGAGTGCATATGCATTTTATTCTTACCAGAACAGTGGAAACAATGCAGAAATCTAACTCAACTATTTATATTTCACTTTTGATATGCACGCCTTCTATCATCACTTTGGCTCATAGATGAGTAGAAAAGGACTGAAAGAAAAAAAGAACTATTTTTGTCTGTCTTTGATGTCCTATATTTTCCTTTCTTTTTATGTTGTTATTTTCAATGTAAGTAGTTGGCTAATATAATCAAGTAACACAAGTAAAAATGAATATATCAGGCTTACTTGGCTCTGACTTTCTCAGAATGCCATAGCCTTTTGGGGGAAGTGTAGCGTTTCAGTGTTGTCAGTACAGCTCCTTACATGCTTCCCTTGTAGTTGCTTTGAGTGTCACTGAAATTTCATGCATCATGGGTCCACAGGAACTCTATACGCATGGGGTATTATAAACACTGTGCAAATGAGCTAGCAAGGAACCATGGCAGACATGCCTATTGTGCATATTTTCTCTGCTCATTCACAGGGAGCAGAGATCCATTGACTTCACACATAAAATAAAAATTCAAAGATAAAGTTATTAAGAATTTCAAGAAAGTAGCAGCAGAGCATTAAACCAAGTCTGAAGTTCTTCTGATTATGAGGCCCAGTTCAATTTTTAATACCATAGAATCAGATTGAACTATATACTAGTGTATAAAATAGTCTGTTAACTAGAAATAGGATGGTAAATATGTCATATTGTTTCAGTGAGCTTGAAATTAATATGAGGGTCCAAGAAATTAAGCTAGCATTAGAATAAAGCATGAAAAATACCAGTAATGGAATTTTTCAGGGTTCTCAGAGAATCCCTTACAGACAACTAATTTAATTCAGATTTCCGGAAAGTCTTTTTTGGAAGAAGTAATATTTAATGGCAACTAGGCATTGAGTAGGAGTTAGCTTAAAGGACATGGGTGTGGGAAAGGTAATATTTTAAGGAGAAGGAATAGTATTGATCATCTCTCCCTATGACCTTCTCTCGTATACAGTCATTGGATGCTTTTCTAAAAAAACGAACAAACAGGAAAAAAAGGGAGGCATTATTCAAGGCTGTTGAAGATTTTGTATGCTTGTTCATTTAGTCAGAAGGGTCTCATAAGCCCAAGGGAAAGGCAGACAGAGTTTGAATGGAATTCCAGGGTAAGGACTGATATACCAAAATGTGACCTGCAATTTCAAAAGAAAACACAATTTTGAGTGTCCCTGTTTCAAACTTCTCAGCTTCATCCAGAAATCATCCTCTTCATATATCAGACACTAAATTGAAGCCAATTTTGTTTTCTCCTGTATAAAGTATTCAAAGGAAATGGACCATAAAATTACCCAATTTATGTATTATACGTCTAATACGTACAAGTGGCGCTAATTTTGGGTCTTAGGAAAGTGTTTATTCATTTCTTTAGCTCTCTCATTTTAAAAAATTGTTAATATGGATTCAAGAGATAAAATGTTTTTAAAGAAATAACACATAAACAGGGTTTCAAATTTATTTTTGCACATATATGCCTTAGATCCTAAGAAGAAGAAGTAGACAATGAGGTGGCACAGCTTTATTAAATAAGCCCTTAATTCACAAATAAAATATTTTCCCTGCCTCTTGTTTTCAGCATAATTGTAGCTAAAACTAGGATGTAAAAAATTCCAGACATTGGGGTAGAACTAATTAAGTTGAAAGCCTGATGTTTCAGTACTGTCATCTTGGTCCTTTCTACACCCAGAAAGATGTACTTCATGCAAATCACAATCTTACTACAGTTTATTTGAGATAATAAGATAATCCATTATGGATCCTGAGCGGGTTCAAAGCTTGAGAAGGGGGCTTAATAGGTGTTATAACAAGTACACCCCAGTGTTTGAAATGCAAACTTGTACAAAGTAATGGGCAGTGATTAAACGACAAGACAAACAGAATCCACGTGCCTGGGCCTAGGGTGATTTATTAAATGCCATCACTAGAGGAAACTTGGCGGCAGCAGTGTTGTTTGCATAGGCAGGAAATTCTGGAAAGCTGAGGTATAGTGAAGAGAAAGATTATGAGGCAATGTATACTTTTAGGTCAGGGGGATATACAGGTACATAAACACAAAGCATTATGATTGGGGGGGTGGGTCCAAAATTAGAATCATTAATTGTCAAAATTCAAAAGAGACACAGGGAAATGTGACCAGAGAGTGTGTTAAATAATTTTTACGATGTATTTACTAGCTGACTTAGAAATAGAATCCAAGTTCCCTTACTCTTATCGTCTGTGATCCCCTTTCATTACTCTTTCTGCGTTGTATTCTCCCTTTGAACACCTTCCTCTGGATGTTCAGAGACCATAAATTTGGCAATTTTAGAACAATATGGAATTTATCTTACCTGTGTGTCATCTTCCCCTGGCCCTGACCTCTGGAGCTATCTTTATAAACTTAAATAGAGATAATTTAATTTTGACATTCATCCCTTCAATCAATCATTCATTTCCAAAATACATATCAATACTAAACATTTTCTATCTCTAAGACCTATTAAAGTAATAGAAGACATGAAGAGATGAAACAGATTTGAATCCTTATTTTAATGATTTAATGTACATATACATAAACAAGTGTCTGCAATCCAAAGTAAAAGTAATAAATGCCCTAACCAAGGAATAAAAATATTATAATGGATTGTGCAAAGATTTTTCAGAAAAGATAATATTTAAATTGGTTCCTGAGAATGTGTATAATTAGTTTAATGTATAGAGATGTGGGTGGTTTTCTCAGGCTGTTGGAAAATGTGAGCAGACAGAATGCTAAGAAAGTATGGGTGTTTGGAGAAATAAAGATTAATTTGCATGGAGGAAATGTGACATATTAGATATTTTTATGCAGAACTTACTTCTTTTTGAAAAGATTTGGTTCTTTTTTTAACATCTTTATTGGAGTATAATTGCTTTACAATGGTGTGTTAGTTTCTGCTTTATAACAAAGTGAATCAGTTATACATATACATGTATCCCCATATCTCTTCCCTCTTGCGTGTCCCTCCCACCCTCCCTATCCCACCCCTCAGGTGGTCACAAAGCACCGACCTGATCTCCCTGTGCTAAGTGGCTGCTTCCCACGAGCTATTTTACATTTGGTAGTATATGTATGTCCATGCCTATTTCTAAACTGTTATATCATAAACATTGCCCAATCCCAATCAGGCCCCCACATTGAAAGTCTTGCCTTAACCCAGGGCCCCAAAAGTTTGTAAATATCCCATCTTGAACCTTCTTCTTACAAAATAGTACTTGGACTCTGTCAAGGTAGTGGTCTCTATCTTTGCAGTAAACAAGAAACTTGGTTTGTTGACCAACAGGTAATTTGGCTTTCCTTTCTTAGGGTCTGCAGTCAACATTTCTTTTTTTTTTTCCCCCCCACCAGCAGATAATATGGTCTTTTTTCTTTTTTTAATACATGTATTTATTTATTTTTGACTGAGTTGGGTCTTTGTTGCTGTGTGGGCTTTCTCTAGTTGTGGTGAGTGGGGGCTACTCTTTGTTGTGGTGTGCGGCCTTCTCATTGTGGTGGCTTCTGTTGTTGCAGAGCATGGGCTCTGGGGCTCATGGGCTTCAGTAGTTGTGGCACACAGGCTCAGCAGTTGTGGCTTGTGGACTCTAGAGCACAGGCTCAGCAGTTGTGGCGCACGGGCTTAGTTGCTCTGCGGCATGTGGGATCTTCCCGGACCAGGGCTCGAACCCGTATCCCCTGCATTGGCAGGCAGATTCTTAACCACTGCACCACCAGGGAAGCCCAGTCAGCATTTCATTTTGCTCCTAACCACCCTGTGAGGAAGACAGAACAGGTCTATTTTATAAGATAAGAAAACTAAGACCAGTAAGGTGACATGACTTTTGGCCTTTTGATTTTAATCCAGGGAAGTTTCCACTATGTGAATCTACTTCCTAAACAATAACATTTCATGTTCAGTATGAAGAATTCTAGTCTCTGGAAGACCTGAAATTAATAACTACATATCCTAATGCACCAAGTATATGCCTTACAAATTAATCTTCTTTTATCTTCTTTAGTTTTTATAAAATTAGTTGCACAGTGTTACATTCATGCTCAGAACTTTATGGTCCTGAGTTCACTACAGAATAAATTGCATATTCTTATGTTAGCATTAAAGATTCTTCCTAATCTTACTCTCAACTATCCTTTGCTTATCCTCCATTTTTCTTGGACCTTTCTTAATCTCATCAGTTTTACTCATTCCCACCCCTCCGTGCCAGGTACGTTTTGGTTTCTATGCATTTGTTCTCTACTGTTAGACATCACTATGAAGATAATTTTTGTTTATGTCTTATATCCAGCATAAGTCTATATCACCTATATGAAAGTAAAAAATATCTGGTAATTCAGAATTATTCACTTAATGAATAATCAACTGCATGTTACTTCAGACAAACAAATTGCCCACCCTAATCCCAATTGAGGGGGGTTCACAGAGGGTCAGGAGAGGCATAAAGCCATAACTATTTGCCTTAATATATTGTTTCCAGGGATTTCACAAAGCTTAATTTTTCACATTCGTCTTGTGCTGAACACAGTGGTAAAATCAGACTTCTGAAATAATGCAGTGATAAATTCTGAGGAAGTGAATCACCACAGGAAATTCTAAACAATGGTGTTAGAAGACCAAATGGTTTGTGCAGAAGGGAAACCAACTCTACTATTACTTTAATTATTCACCCTATTAACTGTGACACAGTGTGGCTTTAAAATCTCTTCTTTACTCAGTGTAATTAAGTGGTACAGCAAACAACAGGATGTCAGAAATCACATTCAGAGAAGACATGCTGTGAGTGATGGTGGTTATACTATATATAGAGGAAACATTTTAAACAGAATAATTGCTCTCACATCACTTCCCAGGATGCCTCACCTGTCTTGTTTATGTTGTTTTAATTTTTTCAAGTGGAATGTATGCAAATGTGCTGCATTGATTTAGCACTTTCTGGTTTGCAACTCCATAAACATAGACTTTGCCAGTTGAGTAGCTAAGAGTGAAGGGGAAGTTCAGGATTGTTTGTGCATAATTGTTGATGGATAAAAACTGAAAGCAAACAAAACCCATGGAAAGAGAAGGCAAAGTAGGAGAGGAGACCATATTCTACAGAAGTAAGCCTAGCACATTTCTAACGAGTTGATCATGGCTTTGAGTTTTTTATTATAAAAAAAGAAGGACTGAGATTGGGAAAACAAAAGAAGTAAAAGATGAGCAGACTGGGAAAAGGAAGATTTTTTAATTTAATTTTGTTTTGTTTTAGTTTTATAATATGATCTTGTGAACTGTATTACTTTCTGCTTGGGAGAAGGGCCTGCTGAGATGGAGTAAAGGAGATTTTTAAATAAGTAAGATTATTTTTCTTGTTTATTGAGAGTGATATTGTGACGTTAAACAATAGCCGAATACACATTTTTCAGCACCTTCAGATATATACCAGGACAGATGCCACCCTAAGGCATAAAATCTCAACAAATTTGAAAGGATTGAATTGTACAAAGGGTATTCCAGATCTGAGCACAATGAAATCCATCCAGAAATCAATAAATAAAAGATAACAGGAAAAGTCTTCAAATACTTGGAACTAAACAACCTGCTTCTAAATAATCTATGGGTCCCAGAAGAAGACTCAGAAAAATGCATTGAACTTAATGAAAATTAAAATACAACATATCAAAAGTTGTGGGACACAGCCAAAGTAGTGCTGGCAGGGACAAAAATGGAGGTACATCTAGTAGAATGTATGGGTGTTACATCCTTTGTGTCCTTTGTGTCAATGGAATATTTCTGTATCTTGATTTTGGCAGTGATATCATTTATCTACATGCATAATTAAAATAGATATAACTATACACAAACACACATATTGTTCTAATGTTAAATTCCTGGTTTTGATAGTATACCATAATTATGTAAGATGTAACCATTGGGAGAAGCTGGGTAAAGGATACATGGAAACGTATATTCTTCTACTTAAGAATTATCTTAGCAATTCTTGTAACTTTTTCTTCTGTGTTGTATAGGTACATGAAATACTCTGTGTTTTTCCCCCTTAGAATATATTGCATGTTTATGATATATAATTTGCATATTTGCATGTCATATGTAATTGATATATGTATGATATGCTAACGTTTAACTGAGTAGATCAAAATAAAATATTTAAAGATAATTCTGATTTATTTAGGTCTCATGAATATTTCTGTTTTAGCCTTCATTTACTTGTCTTATATTTTATTCTTACAAAATATCCTAGTTAAAGGAATTGATTCAAAAGGGTGTTCTACAAAGAACATCCAATGAAACTGCAAGTGTATCTTAAATTTGTCTACTTGGCTAGATCTCTGATGTTATCACCCTTGTCTAATCCATCCATGCTTCCACAACTGCCTCCCTCAAATTTCCACATAACAGCTCAAGTATTTTTACTATACAAAATCTGTTCATAGCCCTGTTTTCCTATCTCCTCATTCAACCCTAGACTCTTCAGAAGCTTCCCTGACACAGAATAGCATTTGAAATCCTTATACTGGACTTATTATGATTAAGATTTTAGCTTGAATGTCATCTTTCCGGATAAGCCTCCTCTAGTAACTCAACCAAAAGTATGTAACTATTCTCTCCCGTCCGCATGGCTCGGTTTTAATTCTTAGCCTAGTATTTATTACTATAGGGGCTTTTCTACTGTATTTGTTTACTTATTTACTCTTTCTTCTCCACAGTATGTAAGATCCCTGAAAACAGGTGTTTTTCTTTTTTGTCACTACTGAGTCATCATTAGTAATAACAGAATGCACTTGATATTTCTGTCCTTGATATTTTTCAGTCACTGTTCTAAGTGATGAATGTTTATATATAATATATATATACACAGATTTATATGCATATGTACATTTATATATTTATGATATATAAATAGCATCACTCCAAATATATATTTGAAATACAAATATATATTTGAAGTGATGCTATTTATATAAACACTAACATGCATTGAATAATTTAATTCTCATAACAATAATATGAGTACATATTATTCTTGCCATCACTATTTTAAGGTTGAGAAACTGAACAGAGAAACTAAGTGCATTTCTCAAGATCATAAAAGCCAGTAAGTTGCTAAGAAAGAATTTGAACCCAGTCAGTCTGGCTTCAGAGTCTTTACTCTTAACCCCTAAATTAGAGCACCTAGAATCATGTCTAGACCAGAATAGGTTTTTAATTAATATTTCTTTATTCAGTGCAGGTGTTGAATTGGCTCCCTGGAAGAGGTAGTTTTGGTTTGACTGAGCATATTATAGAGTTTGCTTACTAGATTAAATATTTTATAGATAGAAATCATTTTACTTATGAACTATTTTGAGGGCAATCATCTACCAATTAGGACTTTATTATTTACTAATGAACGCTAATTTATTAATTTAAATCATTTTATTGGAAATGTATGAAATTATATCCTGAGCATATGGAAAATAAATTTTTCTCACCAGAGAACAAATTAACAATCACATCAGTGAGCTTTAACAAAGCACATCAGTATTCATTTTTTAAAAAAAAAATCACAACACCAATATACATGTGATTTGCAAATACATACCAAATATTTTTAAAGTAGCTGAAAAATGTCAGTGGCAATCCACAGCTTTATTATTTAGCGTCGTCTAAATAATTTTTTATCATGTTTAATGTTGTGCCCGGCTCTTGGGAAGTCCAAAGACCTGGCTCTGGGGAGCCTAGAGACTGACCTTGGTTTATAGGGCCTCCTATGACAAGGAGCTTAACAGTGTATTAACAACAGCTAGTCTTAAGTGAAAGTGATGTTAGCAAATTAAGAACACTAGAGTTGCTCTTGTTTTATTCAGCTGAGTCCTCTGTGTATTTGGATCTGTAAAGTAGGCCTGGTGCTTCAATTAGGAATACAAGCTTGAGAAAAATACGTTATTCTGCATTGTTATTAGGGAAATTTTGCTATCCCAAGAGTAGAAATGCAAGGAATCAAGATGAATGAGGGAAGTGGAAGAGAATGGAGAACAGACAAAAGTCCAGAGGACAGAGCATTGAAAGTCGAATGGTGAGGTGATACAGTGAAAAGTTCCTATAACAAGTGTTTTATTATCCTATATGCCCTTATGTCAATATTGCCAATGTTGATATATACATATAAAAAAAACATATTGAGGAGGATATTTTGTTAGTTAGCTAGCTATCTAGTTAGTTAGTTTTATTTGTATTGTTACCTATAAATCATGAAAGGAGCTGCTTTCATAACTATTGACAGTAGTGGAGAATGCAGCACTAAATATCAGGTCTTGTACATGAAGCCTACATGGTGTATCTCTTTAAATCTTAACAATGACTCCATTGTATTATCCACTTTCACTAGTACATAACTGGGATTCGGTGAGACTAAGCAGTTTTGTGCAAGTTCACATACCTAGTCATTGGCAAAGATAGGAGCCAATGCTCAATTTCTTTCACGTGTTAAATGTGAATTAAGGTCACCATACTTTTTTTTTTTTTTTTTTTTTCCGGTACGCGGGTCTCTCACTGTTGTGACCTCTCCTGCTGCGGAGCACAGGCTCCGGATATGCAGGCTCCCGCAGCAGATACTAATGTATATGAGCACTACTTGTTTCATACATATGAGATTTTGTAGACAATATTATTGCTGTGTTGAATACGTCCTCCCCCTTTTCTTTGGCCTGCAAGTTTCTCTGTGTGATTGAAAACAGATTTAAGATAATAAAAGAGAAGTTTAAATATAATACTGTTTGGAACTTGCCTACAAATAAAAAGTCTCTCTCTTCTTTATACTCTGTACATATTTCATTATCATGGTTACTTTTTTTATTGAATATAACTCTGATTGTCACCCTGACTTGTTTATAAGACTGTGCCCACTTCTGAACCATGAGACCTAGAAAACCAAAGACTGAGTCATAATGGTGAAGTACCAATTAAATTTCTGTCAAGTTAGAATACAATTGGAATGAGAAGATGACCTTCAGATTCTATTCTTATTTATTAATTATGATCAGAATAAAATCTGTCTGTCAACAAAATAATAAAGCCCATCTGTCTGTAACTCCTTCCTATGAATTCAAAGAAGAGGAATGAGTTTGTGACCATCAAAGAGCTTTGAAACAGAGGGCACAATTTCTTTATGTTTTAATATCATTTTTTCCAATTTTGGAAAAAATTCTATACACATCTTTGTAAGATACCAGCTATTAAGAATTATAGTTTATTGTTAAAGGTCCTTGTAAAATTTCAAGATAATAAGGTTAGGGGAGATATTTGTGAGCACAAACAAAAGTATAATAACATTTCCTGGAAGAGTCTTTCCTTTGTTACTGTGTTGGAAAACTCAAGATTCAACTCAGTCAACATCTATAAGACTTTGCTTAATATCCAAGCCTGACACATTTGACATATACATTTATATATGTTTATTTGTGGTCTTCACTAAATGTTAGCTCTGTGAGGAATTCTTTATGTCTCATATATAATCATTTCCCCAGCCTCTAGAATAGTAGTTGGCAAAGGGTAACTATCCACTGAACACATGATTTAAAATTACATATATATGATATAATTGTTTTGCTATATAATATATAACTATATATTTTAATGTGTGATTGTGTGTCTATTATATGTACACAAACACATACACACAAAGTATCCATGCAAATTGAAAGTTAACTTTAGAACAATGATGGTGGCTATTTCAGTGTCATGTTCCCATAACCTAGCACCTCTGATACTTAATAAATATTAATTGAATAGAATGAAACACCAGTGGGCATCTTACTCAGAACATTCCCCAGTTCAGTTTATGGCTCCCTATAAATTCATTACCAAATGTAGCATATACCTATTAACCAAAATATTTAACTCACTGAAAACTGAGTAAAATAAAAATATTAAAATAACTGAAAACTAGTTAAAATAAACTATAATTATTATGTATCCAGTGGTTCATGGGTTGCTATTTTATTTATATGGATGCTTTCCATAATTTTCTTAAAATTCATTTTTGTACTTAGAAAATCCAGAAAGGCTCTACATTTAATCAAATTATTAAATCAACTGCTTTTTGTATAATCCTTTTGTTTATTATTTACATTTCAAAAAGAATGATTGGATTCTTATCAAAATGTATTGCTATAATCCCATTGTACTGTTTTAAGACTCCAGTGATAGGTTAGGTTTTGCCTAGGAAAGAAATGGCATTGATTGCCTCATTTATTATCCTTTTTTTAAGAGCATAGAAAAAACTAAAGCATTCAGTTGAGATTGATTTAATAAGTCTAATGCTAATGAATAAAGGCAGCTTTTGCTGAATAAAAAAGTTTTTGTGTTATTAAACTACATGATAATAAACATAAATACACACATATTTTTATATACATTGAGAGATGCCCCAAATTCAGGAGATAAAGCATGCATCAGCTATTGATTTCAGTGACCAGTCATTGAGAACAATTTTTCAAATTATTTAATCAAAATTTGTCTTTTTATTTCAACATCACTATATAAAAATATAATTTTAGCATAAATGAAGCATTCAAATTCCATTGAGTGTTGAAGGTTTTGATTAATCCAAAGTGCTCAGCATCCATGGAAGTGGTTAGAAGTTAGATGGTCAATATACAGATGGACAGTGGCCAGATTATATATGACAATAGAATTCTGACCCAGAACTTCTGCAGCAGCCAGTCGAGGAACCCAAACCACAATCACAACCGTCAGCCAAAAAACATCAGGACTGTATCAGTGACCCCCATGTCCCTATTTATTTTGCCCTGGTTTTCAAGACAGGACAAATCAGAGAAAGTTTATTTCCCAAATCAATCACCAAGATGTCCTGCTGCCCACCTCCAGCTTCTCCATGACAAGAACTTCCAATAAAAACATACTTGCAACTTTCCCCTTTTTTCACTGTAAAGCTGTCCCACTCTCCTGCCTGCCTGTGAGCCTCTATCAGATGCAAGTGATGATGTTGGCTGACTCTTTTGCTACAGCAAGCCCTGAGTAAATAGCCTCTGTTTGTTCTCATTTGAGTGGTCTTTGTTTATTTTTACAAAACCAATGTGAGTAGAGACCTTTGAATCAAATAAATTAGATCCAGAAAAACAAAGCTGTGGGTTTAAATATGATTCAAAAACTTTCATTACAAGTTACCTGACTTTGCATACTATATTTTTAACCATTTTTATTGAAGTATAATTTACAATGTTGTGTTGGTTTCAAGTGTGCAGCAGAGTGATTCGGATATATATATAGATGCATATATTCTTTTTTCAGATTCTTTTCCAGTATGGCTTATTACAAGATATTGAATATAGTTCCCTGTGCTATACAGTAGGTCCTTGTTGTTTACTTATTTTATATGTAATAGTGTGTTTATATTAATTCCAAACTCCTAATTTATCTCCCCCCCTCCCCACTATCCTCTTTGGTAGCCATAAGTTTGTTTTTTATGTGTGTAAGTCTATTTCTGTTTTGTAAATAAGTTCATTTGTATCATTTTTTTAGATTACACATATAAGTGACATCATATGATATTTGTCTTTCTGTGTCTGACTTAATTTGATAATCTCTAGGTTATCTCTAGGTTATATGCTGCATATGGCATTATTTCATTCTTTTTTATGACTGAGTACTCTTCCATTGTATAAATATACCACATCTTCTTTATCCATTCATCTGTTGATAGTCATTTAGGCTGCTTCCATATCTTGGTTATTGTAAATAGTGCTCCTATGAAGAATGGGGTGCATGTATCTTCTTGAATTAGAGTTTTCTCCAGATATATGCCCAGGACTGGGATTGCAGTATCATAAGGTAACTCTATTTTTAGTTTTTAAGGAACCTCCTACTGTTCTCCATAGCGGCTGCACCAATTTCCATTTCCACCAACAGTATAGAAGGAGCTCCTTTTTCTCCACACCCTCTCCAGCACTTATTATTTGTAGATTTTTTAATAATGACCATTTTGACTGGTGTGACATGACACCTCATTGTAGCTTTGATTTGCATTTCTCTAATAATAAGAGATACTGAGCACCTTTTCATGTGCTTTTTGGCCATCTGTATATATTCTTTGGAGAAGTGTCTATTTAGGTCCTCTGCCCATTTTTTGATTGGGTTGTTTGCCTTTTTGATATTAATCTGTATGAGCTGTTTGTATATTTTGGAAATTAATTCCTTGTTGGTAGGCATTGTTTGCAAATATTTTCTCCCAGTCCATAGGTTGTCTTTTCATTTTGTTTATGATTTCCTTTGCTGTGCAAAAGCTTTTAAGCTTAATTAGGTCCCGTTTATTTATTTTTGTTTTTATTTTCATTACTCTAGGAGATGGCTCCAAAAAAGTATTGCTGTGATTTATGTCAAAAGGTTGTCTGCCTATGTATTCCTCTAGGAGTTTTATAGTATCCAGTCCTACATTTAGGTCTTTAATCCATTTTGAGTTTATTTTGTATGTGGTGTTAGAGAATGTTCTAACTTCATTCTTTTACATGTAGTTGTCCAGTTTTCCCAGCACAACTTATTGAAAAAATTGTCTTTTCTCCATTGTATAGTCTTGACTCCTTTGTGGTAGATTAATTGATCATAGTGTGCAGGTTTATTTCTGGGCTTTCTATCCTTTGATCTATACATCTGTTTTGTGCCAGTACCACACCATAGTTTTGTAGTGTAGTCTGAAGTCAGGGAGAGTGACTCCTCCAGCTCCATTCTTCTTTCTCAAGATTGTTTTAGCTATTCAGGGTCTTTTATGTTTCCATACAAATTTTTAAAAAATTTGTTCTAGTTCTGTGAAAAATGCCATTGGTATTTTGATAGGGATTGCATTGAATCTGTAGACTGCCTTTGGTAGTATGGTCATTTCAACAGTATTGATTCTTCCAGTTGAAGAACATGTTATATCTTTCTGTCTCTTTGTGTTGTCTTCAATTTCTTTCATCAGCGTCTAATAGTTTTCAGAGTACAGGTTTTTTGCCTCCTTAGCTAGGTTTAGTCTTAGATGTCTTATTTTTTTTTATGTGATGGTAAATGGGATTGTTTCCTTAATTCCTCTTTCTGATATTTTGTTGTTGGTGTATTAGAAATGCAACAGATTTCTGTATATTAATTTTGTATCCAGCAACTTTACCGAATTCATTGATGAACTCTAATAGTTTTCTGGTAGCGTCTTTAGGATTTTCTGTGTATAGCATCATGTCATCTGCAAACAGTGACAGTTTTACTTCTTTTCCAATGTGGATTCCTATTACTTCTTTTTTATTCTCTGATTGCTGTGGTGTATACTATATTTAAAATGGAATTAAATATTTCTTTATCTATTACAAAGTAATATTTTAAATGCACCAATTTAAATTAGTAAAAGGAAAAATTATGTATCTTTTAGGTTTTCCCAAGATGCAGATGTCATGAAACAATGTTTTTCATTAAAAATAAAAATCTGATAATTTTTGTATTCAACTCAAAATCATCACATGGTTTTCTAGAGAACATTCTTATATAATAAGAATATTATTACTATATAAGAATATAATAAAAAATTATTTATTTTGGCCAGTCTTTGGTTGGAGATAAATATATGTACTTCGGGGGAATAAAAAGAATTTTGATAGTACTGGCCTATAGTATAAAGTAAGAATCAAGTTCCTTTAAAATATTTCTCCAGCTTCATCTCCTACAGCTTCCTACTTCTTGAGGATTACATTCTCTATTCATGTTGAAGTATTCACAATTTTTGAGCACACTTAATTCTTTTGAATTCCTGGAAGTCAATAAATTCAATACAATAAATAAGTCCTGAATGTCTAACAAGCTCAGTGCCAAGATTCAGAGGCTATAGCTCTGTCCTGGAGTTTACATCTTGCTGGAATGGGCGTTTTCTCTGACTGGGCTCCTCTTTCTAACTGATGAATTCCTGTCTCTTTTTTTGTGATGTAGTTCCTTTACTCAGTAAAGCCTTTGCTAAATCATCCAGGCAAAATTAATTGTTCCCGGTTCTGAGTTTCTAGAACAGTACCTATACATCTCTTCTAGAGCCATCACTTTGCATTATATATTGCCTTACAATTGTTCATGTTAAAACTCTTTAAACCTTTTCAGTAGGCAAGGCATCATGTGGCACTTTACACTCACTTTTTCTATACATAACGTATGGAGTAGGCATTCTCAATATCACCATTCACACAGCAATAAATTAAGGATTACAGAGCTTTATTAATTGTGCAAAATCATATAGTGGTCAGGTATAGATGTAGGATTCCAACTCAGGACTGTCTGGTCCTGCACTTCAGTGACCTCCCTCCAACTCTGATTCCATTAGACAGTGAAACTTCCAAGGCAGAATGTGGTCATTAACTTTGTATTCTTCCCTTTCTTTGGAAAGTAAGGATAAGACGTGTCCAGGAGGAAAGAAAAAAAAAAATTCTCTACCCTTCTAGATTCTTCTGGCTAGTCTGAGAATTAATTGACATGAGACAGATTAACAGGAAAAAATCACATTTAATTACATATGTAAGGGGGAATCCAAACATGGGAGATTCCAAAGACAGTCAGGCAAAATTAGGTATATATGTCATTTTGAAATAAGAAGAAGGGGCCAGGGCTCTGGGACTTAAAAAGGAAAGGAGGCAAATCCCAGGAAGATAGAAAAAAAGCAGATGTTTGGTAAACTAATGTTTGCTGGGCCATGTAGAAATAATGGGACACAGAGAGGAATTTTAACAAACAGACGATGCTAGGTTCCTCCCTGTAAAGCAGACCTAGTTCATATTATATTATAGATACCTCTGGTGATAGCTCCTTCCTGGAGTAGGTCCTCCATCTAAATTCATCTACACAGTTAGGGGTAGACCAAAGGTTCTTCCTGAGTCTTCTGTTTCTAAAAACAGTTAGCCCCCCAAAATGCTTATGCCAAAGGGACACATTTTGGGTGGGAAACTTTGCTTCCTGGCAAAAGCAAGCTATGTAAAGTGTCTAGCATACTGACTGGCATGTTGTGTACATAGATATTGTCCATGGGCTGACCAAGAAGACATGTCTTTGCCTAAAGGCCCCTGACTTCCCTTTGCTTAGAACATTGACTTTAGAAAACTTGTGATTGCAAATTCTTTCTCTGCCCCTTTGTTGTGTAAATCCTGTTTAAAGCTTCTTGCCATGTTTACAACCAAGACTTTCTTTCTCAGGGACCTGGGGGCCATCTCTTTTGAAATGTAATCACCCCTATCTTTATGTTTCAGTATAAGGCTAAGAGCCTAACTTTGGTGGTCACCTTCCTCCAAGTGTGAAATTACCTCCTGTCTTCAAGATATGAGACAGTTTTCTTTGGGTGAGATCAGTTAGTCAACACAGATGGCCTAAAATTCCCCAATCCCAGCTTTGAAAAACTCTCCAACCCTTTTTCTAGTGGAGTTGAGCTCAGACTGAGTTCTGGCTTCTGTCCCCTACTGCATACCGTTAAATAAAGGCTTCCTACCTTCTGTCTTTGTCAGGCCTAATGTTTTTGTTTTTGTTTCTTTGACAGGACTTTCAGACTTTCTGCTTTGGTTAATAATTCAGTCTCCTTTCTTAGGTGTGACCCTTCTTCCTTTGTTCCCAGGAAATTATTTCCCAATTTCTAACCCATATTAATCTTCAGCATTTGGGAATGACATCATCATTTCTAGGAATTTTTGGATATTCTCTAAATCACACTTAATTCTGCATTTTTCTTAATACTTTAAATATATATTTTAAATAATAATGAGTGATCATAACAATAAACTGTGAATTGTTGATCTGTGAGAGGGTTACTTTTCAGTGGTATTCTATTCTATATCATTTATGTATGTGTGTGTGTGTGTGTGTGTGTGTGTGTGTGTGTATACACACACACACACACATATATATATACTTGGCATATTTTATTATTATCATGAAACTAAGAACCAGGTCATATATTCCAATAACATCTAAAAATGATTTCTATTTGATAATAGAAAAGACTAAAAAAGAAAGTATTAAAATAAATAAATTCTAAATGAAATCATTAAAAATTAAAAGATAACACAAATATTTAGAGTATATTCCTAAAATAAAATTGTAAGTTGTTTCTCCCTATACCTGTTGTCCTGAATTCCTTTTTAACAATGAAAATACTGTCTGCCTTGTTCTGCTTTTGGTTTGGCCACTGTGGAAAGGGAATTTTGCCTGCCATTCCAGTAAACAAGGAATGTTGCCCAGCATCAACACATCAGCAACTGCAGCCACCTGATGGTGCGCCCCAAGGGGAATTCAGGATGGAGAAAAACAGGAAGTGTTCTGTGCTCTGGATACTGGCCCTAGATAGTTAAGATATATATCTAAGGAATAATTTCAATGAGCCCAGATTTTTGCATCTTCTCATACAAAGAAAAGTGCTAAAGTCATTAACTTGAGATGTCTGTTTTCTTTGTGATTAACAGAAAACTTTTGGTTTTTTTGTCCTCAGCAAAAATTCCTATATATCCTGGCTCCTCCTTTACCTCTTCAGAGCAGTTCTTCAGAGCTATCTGAGAAAGTGTCTGCAGGGCGGTAGTTCTCAGTAAGGTCCCTGAATAAAACTTAACTCGCAACCTTATGTTCTGTAGTTTTCTTCAGTCACCACTACCAAAATAAATATTGCTTTTGTTAATACAAATTTTGACCAGTTACTGATTTTACTTTGGAGCATTTCGTAAAGAAATTCATATCATCCTTGTATTTCTTTTGTTGATGTATTTACAAAGAATGCTATTGACAGCAAATTTGAAGACTCACTCTCTGAAAAAAGGTTATAGAACACATTTGGGTAGTTGGGTGACATTTGATTGGATAACTTAGGAACAACTTAACATTCAGATTTCCTAGCATGGTTAACGGCATCTTACAAAATCATATGTCAAAACCGCTAATTTTAGAACTTGTTTTGATTCCAAACTTGTAGTTTCTTGAAACACCACTTATAGAATCTTTTTAAAGAGACTATGCATATATTATTTTTATGTGTGTTTTATTTGCAAAAATAACTCACTGTTTGCAGCAATTATAGCCAGAATTCACACCTCCAACATGACAACAGAAGGAATGAACAGATCAGACATTGGCCAATTATGCCCCCCACTCCCCATTTTTGTATGCCCCACAGGTTAAGAATATTTTCATGTTTTTAAATGGCTTTCAGCCATTTAAATTCAAAAATTCAAAAGATCAGTATTTCATAATGCTTAAAACCTATATAAAACTCAAATTGTAGTGTTCATAAATAAATTTTTAGTGAAACAAAGCCAGAGCTATTCAATTTTGTATTGTCTGTGATGCAATAACACAGTTGAGTAGTTGTAACAAAGACCATAGCCTAAAATGATTTATTGTCTGCCGCTTTACAGAAAAAGTTTGCTGTTCCCTGGACTGATATCTGACCACTTCTCTCATGTGCTCTTGTCCTTGTTCTGGGAAATATCAACCTAAACCTTTGACTTAGCATGTAGCTCTTACTTTTGACTTGATATCAGCAGATTCCTTCAAAGCATTAATGTTTCTATGTTCTCACAGGGAAATTATAAAACTTTTGGCCATTTTTACAATTTCTGGACTGATTTTCCTCAGGATTTGAGATTCAGAAATACATGTTCTGAGAAGTGTTGGGAAAGAATTCCCAAATGGAAACACTGTTCTTAGACACAGAGGCAGTTCTGCAGATCCCTGCAGGCTTCTCTCTGCTGCAGATGGAATACATGCAGAACAAGAGGTGACCCTTATCTGAAGTTAATTTATCTTATTGCTGAAGTTTCAACACTGGATTTCCTGGGTCTTCTTTCATCTTAATCACAGGCTTTATTGTAAAAAAATTTCTCTTCCTTTATTTAAACAACAGTAATGAAAACAAAACACACCCGTCACTCTATTTAGGTAGTGCAATAGACTGAATGTCTGTGCTCCCCTCAAATTCATATTTTGAAAGCTAACCCCCAGTGTGAGGGTATTTAGAGGTTCTGCCTTTGGAAAATAATTAGGTCATAGGGGAGAGCCCCCATAGATGGGATTAGTGACCTTCATAAAGAGACCCCAGAGAGCTCCGTCATCCCTTCAGCCGTGTGAGGACACAGTGAGAAGATGGCAGTCTGCAGTCCAGAAGTGGGTTCTTACCAGACACAGAATCTGCCAGCACTTTTATCTTGGACTCCCCAGCCTCCAGAACTATGAGAAATAAATGTTTGCTGTTTGGCCACCCAGTCAATGGTATTTTCCTTATAATAACCTGAACAGACTAAGATAAGTAGTGAACAAACCAGACTCAAAAAGAAATGCTTTATACTAAAATTCACTGATAACAATCTTTGAACGATACAATGACATACTAAAGGTGAGCGATATCTTACTATCTCAACAAAAGCAGTATAAGAAAAAAATGTTTTAGCAGTTTCAAAGGCAACTTACAAAAGTAAACCCTATTATGTAAGCAGTTTCTGAAGATTCTGAAATGTTAGTTTAAAGATCAAAGACTGTACAGGTTTTTCAAACACTCTTTTCTTCCTGTTACCCCTCTCGCCCACTGGGCCCTCCAGCTGAAGAACTGAAATCATGAACCAGTCTAAGTCTTGAATGTTATTGATGTCTGTTTCTCCAGCCAGTTTCAGAAGCTGACATTTACATGCAGAAATAACAGCCTAGCCTAAGAAGAAGTTGACATTACTCCAACAAATTAAGCGAAAAATACCCAACTTTAAAGTACACTGTAAGCCATAAAACTGTCAAAAAGAACTTTCAAGCTGCACAGCTGAATGAGACCAACACAAACCCTATTCGATGTAAACCCCCATACGAGATGGTGTGAACTGTTCATTTGGCTCCAAAGAACTCTCTCTAATTTCATTTCTGTTCATGATAAAAATTGCACAGCATTGTAATTTTCTGTCAAACTGCTTTAAAAAGAAGGAAAGCCTTTCTCTTTTCCTTCATCCTAATGCTAAACCACACATATGGGGAGATGAGATGCTGCCCTCAGGTCTCTAAAAATCAGAATTCCCTGCAAATAAACAGAAGGCAAATTCTGCACATATGACACCTGCTAAGTGTTATTTTATGGTGTTGCCCACATGGTGACAACTACTGTGAAGGGCTGTGAAAGCACTAGATACTGGGCAGAAGGAATTCACTGTAAAGTTCAGAGAGGTATGAAGATTTGTGGATGAGTATAATCTGGAGTATGAGGTGGGGCCCCTGTCTATTACAGGCATACCTCGTTTTATTGTGCTACACAGACATTGCAATTTTTACAAATTGAAGCCTCGTAGCAACCTTGTGTTAAGTAAGTCTATTGGTGTCATTTTCCCAGCATCATTATTTTTAATTAGCATATGTTAATGCAAAGTTTTTAAAGACATAATGCTATTGAACACTTAAAAGACTACAGTATAGCTTAAGCATAACATTTATATGCACCTGGAAACCAAAAAATTAACGTGACTCCCTTTATTGAGATATTCACTGTATTGCGGTGGTCTGAAATCAAACCCACAATATTTCCGATGCATTTCTGTAGTCTAAAATAACCACTGCCACCTCTAAGCTCTGCAGACAGTTTTAATTGCTGTTACTGTTGGAAGGATTTTCAAAATTACCTTCAATTTAGTAAGACCTTTCTTGGGATAATCTAATTGCTGAGGCACCATTTAAAATTGGAGCAGATGGATAGTCTTCAGAAGTTGACTTTTTCCTGTGGACACTTTGTCTCCCTGCTTCCCTCTCCATTCTGTCACATACACACAGTGATATGTGTGTGTATGACACATACACACAGTGATTTCTTAATAGTATATGGATACAGATGAATATCCTTTTAACCAGAATCACAAGCCTTTGTCTTCCCTAGAGCTTTGTCTGGTTAGCATTCCCTTTATTGATCTTTATTCTCATATATATCTTACTCCTACTTACTTTAACTTTTTCACTAATATTTGTATTATAGTACATTTTTTAAAACCTGGTGAAAATATGTGAAATACACATGATAATTTGCTTATTTCTGCACATAAGTTTCTCAAACCAGAAAGTGTATATGTATATTTTACATATATATATATATATATATATATATATATATAAAATGTTATACCTCTTGTTATGGACCAAAATGTGCCCCCTCCCATTTTAAATAATGAGAAAAAAATTGAACAGTTATTTCAGCAAGATGAGATGAGGGTGACAAACATATAACAAAACTCTTAATATCATTAGTCTTTAGGGAAATGCAAATTAAAACCACAATGACATACCACTCACATCTTTTAAAATGCCCAAAATTAAAAAGACTGATAACACATGGTATTGACAAGGATGTGAAGAAATTTGAAATCTTGTACCTTGCTGGTGAGAATGTAAAATGGCACAAACGCTTTGGAAAACAGACAGTTTTCAAAAAAAGTGATGTGTACACCTACCAAATATTACAGTCATTCCACTCCTAGGTATTAACTCAAGGTAAATGAAAGCATATATCCATATAAAGACTTGTACACCAATGTTCATGACAGTTTTATTTGTAATAGCCCCACACTAAAAGCAACTGAAATGTCCATCAAGAAATAAATGGACAAGCAAACTGTCTGTCATATATCTAATATAATGGGGCACTACTTAGTAATGAAAGAACTATTGACATATGCCGTACTTGAATGAATCTCAAAATGAATATATTGAATGAAAGTATCCAGCCAGAATGATGTACGTAGCTTTAGTATGTCCTTAAGATTTCTTTCCCCAAGGCAGCACAAGTACCTCTCTTTCAAACAAAGATCTTATCTAAGGTTATTGTATTTTAGAGGACTAGGTATCTCATTTCTGATACTTCCTATCCTAAGAATAGAATAGTAGTATCAGTAGTATCATTCAATTTCATTAAACCAGTCATAAAGCAATTAGATGAGACTGCTATTATCTTGTTTAACCTTATAATTTCCTAAAAGAAAAACATGATGAGAAGTTGCTTGGAGAAAAAGGATAGCCCTCCAGAGCTATGCATTTGTGGTAACATCTGAATCTGTAGGTTAGCTTTATTGTCTAATGATCTCCTTGCTTTGAAGTATCCAACAAATTCTGCAAGATTGTCATAAATAGGCCAAATAATATGAGCCTACCTAATCAACCAGTAACATCTGCTAGCCTCCAGTTCTACATCCCGATTAAAAAATGATAACAGGGTTTTCCTGGTGGCACAGTGGTTGAGAGTCTGCCTGCCAATGCAGGGGACACAGGTTCAAGCACTGGTCTGGGAAGATCCCACATGCTGCAGAGTGACTAGGCCCGTGAGCTGCAACTACTGAGCCTGCGCGTCTGGAGCCTGTGCTCCGCAACGAGAGAGGCCGCGATAGTGAGAGGCCCGCGCTTGCCGCAACTAGAGAAAGCCCTCGCACAGAAACGAAGACCCAACACAGCCAAAAATAAATAATAAATAAATTTAAAAAAAATAATAATAATAACAAAAATTTAAAAATAAAAGTTTACCCCAACATCAAACTTTGGGAAATTTGTACACAAAATGACCCACTGCATTCCCCTCCCCACCTCTGACAATTATACCTTACTTTTTAAAATCTCTTGAGCATTGAATAGATTTTATTCTCAAAAGGACAGAAAAAGTCTGTCTGGTGAGATCATGACCAAAATATTGCACAGCTTCTTTACAGATTTGCAAGTTTTCTCTAGATGCTTTATATCATTCTTCAGCTAATCTTCTTAAGAGGTATATGGAGGCCCCTAGTGGACTAGTTCAGAAGAACAGAGCGCTAAATCATTTACATGCCACTTCAGGGTGAATCCTCAAGCAAAAATCAAATCTGCAAGATTATCATTTCAACACTGAGAGAAGTATTTAGGCGTTTTCATAAGTACCTGAAGCATAACCAATCAAGTATTGCTGATTGTCCCATCGAAAAGTGAATAAATACTAACCACCCTTATATACTGGCATCTAAAGAAGGCTGCAAAGAAATCTGCCATTGTAAAGTGTTTATTTAGTGGATAGGAACACCCTGGAATCCAGGGTATCACAGTTCTGTTGATTGCTCTGAGGGCTTGTACAGATAAGTTGCCTCTTCCATTAAGCTCCTTAACTGGCAATATGGGAATATTGCAAAGACAGATGCACAGAGTAGTAAATACTTGTTCTAATAAAGACTCAGTAATAGGTCTTCCTTCTGAGGTTGCTTTATGTTTCAGAACACAGTGAAATATAACTCAGGCAGGGGTTTATATGGAATAATTTGAGTTTTTTTAAAGTCAGCTCCATATATTCTGCTCAGGTCAATTGAATCTTTAGAACAAAGAGTAGAGGGTAACTGACTTAATAGTTGGTTTGTAGAGGCTAGTAGGTGCACAAAGATGCACACCTCACTTGTTTATATTATGCTTGGAGAATCAACTGATCGCTTATATCTCCTACAAAAATAAATATAATTTCTGAAAAGTAGATGTATAGTGCATTCAGCTTTATTGCAAGGGAAGAAAACTTCACATTCTACGGTCATACCAAGTAATTAATTCTCCCCTACATTGAAACTCACAGTGGGAGATTTTGTGTAGGTACCAAGGAAGATATATTGGTGCCTTTACCATCTTTTGAGTATACTGCATCCATTTTTTATAAGTGGACTAAGTAGGATTTAAGTAAACTCTAAGCAAATAAGTTATTGCAGAAGTCATTCTAGTAAGGTCATATATTTGCGTTCATATTAACATACTGTGGGGTCAGCAAACTATGGCTTTTGGGAAAATCCAGCCTGCTTAATTTTTTTGTGTAGACTGTATGCCAAAAATCATTTTTACATTTTCAAATGGTTGGAAAAAGTCAAAAGAAGAATAATATTTTATGATGTATGAAAATTCTATGAAATTCAGATTTCAGGATCAATAAAGTTTTTATTGGAATACAGCCACGTTAATTTGTTTATGTATTAGATATGGCTGCTTTCACCCTATGACAGCAGAGTTAAGTAGCTGTAATAGAGACAATATGAACCATAAAGCCTGAAATGTTTATTCTTTAGCCTTTTAGAGAAAAGTTTGCCAGTGCCTGTATTAAAGTAACCCAGGACCCTAACTCCTATATATTATACTTTTTTTTTAGTTTGATATAATTATTATTATTTGGAATACAATCTATATACTAAACAAAGAACAACGTGTATTTTACAATAAAAATGGAAAATCTAAGATACCGATCTTCCAGTAATTTAGTACATTGAATAGGGTATGTTCCTTGGGATCAGATTAGCATATGCCACCAACCAACTGTGTGTCATTGAGCAAATATAGTAATTATTTTACACTGCAATAAATAATAAGTAAAACATTGGATTGAACCAAATGAGTGATTACTAAATAACTGTATTCAGCAAAATTAGGAAAAGGCATATAGATTATTTCAAAATACAATTTTTTTCCAATTTGGTATAATCTTCCTTTTTCATTTGAGACTCTGTTGTTCTTAACTATGGTGTTAAAAATATTTCTTTCTGGGCTTCCCTGGTGGCGCAGTGGTTGAGAGTCCGCCTGCTGATGCAGGGGACACGGGTTCGTGCCCCGGTCCGGGAAGATCCCACATGCTGTGGAGCAGCTGGGCCCGTGAGCCATGGCCGCTGAGCCTGTGCATCCGGAGCTTGTGCTCCGCAGCGGGAGAGGCCACAACAGTGAGAGGCCCGCGTACCGGAAAAAAAAAAAAAAAAAAAATTTCTTTTCGTTCTGTGAAGATAGCATAACAGCATATAGAATTTTACTTTGTGTTTTTAAATTTTTCTTAATTTCCAAAAGTCAGCTTAAAACCATGGCAACCCAATCACACCCATATATACACACATACACAGAAATATATTCATATGTGAATAGTCGTACATACATACATATATACACATGTGCATTTATGTGTCAAATATTTTAAATTCTTTAAACCATTTGGCTAGATGACTTCAATGTCTTCTCCATCCCTAAATAATTCTACACTTTATACGTACAGTCTGTGTAAGTTTTGAGAAAATATTCTATTCCTGATAGAATATTAGGGAAAATTTAAGTGACTAGTGCAATATTGGCCATTTATTGCTATAATAGTTATTTAACTGGCCTACTTCTAAAATACCGACTTATGTCGTATGAGTAGAATCATATATCCTACTCCTAGCCTGTTCCAAGAAAAAAATTCTACCAAGGTTTCAAAATTCATTGTGATTTATAGCTTGTGTCCACAGAAGTATTTTGAGTGAAGTCTTCTCTAAAACAAACACCTCGTGAATTGACTTGCCATATTACATGTCAGAACAAATGACCAGCTGCTCTCAGAAAATAGGGCAATTCCCATCACAACCTCTACTCTCAAGTTTTTTATCTTTATGGGCAATTCAAAAAACATGACTTAGGAATTATATCTATTCTTTTCTGACAGTATATGCCCAATTACTTACATATCTAACTTGTATCTATTGATCTCTGAATTTCTTTTCTCCTCAGAAACCTTTGAGGAATTCTCTAAAACTATATGTGTGGTGTGTGTGTGTGTGTGTGTGTGTGTGTGTGTGTGTGTGTATGTGTATTTCTGAAAGGTAAAAAAAATGAAAACCCTAGGGAGCTTATGTGTACAAGAGTAATTCTGACATGTTCTATCCATTTGTACCAATAAAATCCCATAAACTGGTTTATTTCATTATCACGTCTTTTATAAGCTTTTCAGTGAATTTGATTTTAGTTCTACCCATGACTGATGTATAAAATGATGTGAATTATAAACATCACAAAGAAAAACCCATTATTAAAGAGCAGATATTAAAAAAATAAAAACATATCTCATCAATTTACCTCAGATGTTATTAATAGACAGATGAAAAATAGATTTATCAAAGTACAATTAAGAATCTTTAAAGAATAATGAATAATGGGTAAAATACTAAGAGAATGAAAAGGAGGAAATGCTATCTTATTGTTTTTTCTTTTTTTTTTTACTGGAGTATAATTGCTTTACAATGTTGTATTAGTTTCTGCTGTAGAACAAAGTGAATCAGCTGTATGTATACATATATCCCCTCCTTCCCACCACCCTCCTACCATCCCACCCTTCTAGGTCATCACAGACCACCAAGCTGAGCTCCCTGTGCTATACAGCAGCTTCCCACTAGCTATCTATTTTACACATGGTAGTGTATATAGGTCAATGCTACTTCTAGATTTCTTAACTACAAAATAATGTAAGACAAATAGTATATTATAGAAACAGA
Organism: Aethalodelphis obliquidens; assembly: GCF_003676395.1. Lineage (NCBI taxonomy): Eukaryota > Metazoa > Chordata > Mammalia > Artiodactyla > Delphinidae > Aethalodelphis > Aethalodelphis obliquidens. The sequence goes on from NW_020837956.1 coordinate 33,750,569, forward strand.
GTTTCTTAAATTATTTAGGAAAAGAAGAGCTGACTTCTAACTAGTAACATTATTTCAATAAGTTAAATTCCTGTAAGACAATCTTCTTTCTCTCCTTTAATGAGGTTACGTGACACTACCTATATAAGGAATATACTGAAGGTGGCTTGAAGGTGCTCAAAGATAAGTTAGATAGATAAGACTTTAAAAAAAAATAAAAGCACTTCTAATATAATAAAGCTTAAGTTAAGATTTCAAAAATGAATAAAACCTTGCCACAGGAAGTGGCTGATAGATCAGAAGAGAAACAGATGGCTCTGCCTGAGAGTCAATGAAGGTTTTGTGGTGCAAGCCCTGAACTAAAGTGCTCCTTCAAAAAGGGTAAATTTAAAGCAGCGAAAGATGGAAATGGTAGAGTGAGGGATGAAGTCACCTATATCCTTGCTTAAGTGAAGTACAAGAGTGACAGATTTATAATTCCCATGGGAATGAAATCAGAAGAAATGGTCTAAAGAGTTGACTATGAAGAAGATTTTTTGACTGCAGAGATCACTAACCTTAAATTCATTAGTAAAATAAATATTTTCCACTTTTTGCCCATAGGTATGTCTTGAAAACCATCTTTTATAATCTTTCCAAAATTATTTAAGTATAGATACATCATAACTTTCAATTTTTTAGAATCAGGGAACATTGTGTACAATTTATCTTGTAAACGATTGTTAATAACGCTTACGTTCTGTATCCCTTGCTAGCCACAGTTTTTACTACGTTTTCCTCACATTTTATACTTGTCTTACAGAAGTGCTTTAAAAATCTGAATGCACTCTGCTTTCTCCCATTTGATCTAATATGCACATGCTCCTTCTATTACAGGAATGCCTTTTACCCATGCACTGTACTTCCTGGCTAATTTCTCATCCTGCAAGATTTGGTCCATTCATAATGTTCACAGGGATGCTTCCCCTGGTCATCCACTAATCAGAGTTTGGTTCTTTTCCTATGCAACCACTTCTCATGTTTCCTGCTTTCAAAATGCTTAATCAAGTCTTCTAAAGTTTTGGTTTATTTGTCTATTTTTATATAGATTATAAACTATCTCAGAGTTTCTAACCACAGGAACCACAGTTTCTAAATGTTTTCATCTTTTGCAATAATATCACACCTGGAAGGGTATAGCTAATTAATGAACACTTGTTAAATGAATAAAAGAATGACTGAACACACATGAACACAACACACACTCATACCCAACTACATACATAAATAGGAAATGCCCAAAGCCGTGTTCGGAGTAGCATGACCCTAAAAGTGCCTAGCTTTATGATCTCTTTTTTAATGTCAATGTCATACGAGATAAATCTGATTCTGAATGTTGGATATGAAATGATGAATGATAAAGCACATCTCTGAACTCTTGCAGCCAGAGGGGATGCTCAATGATGCTATACATGAAGGAGAAAGCATCTATATTCCTGCATAGGAAAAGAAACCATTTTCAGCTCAACATGAAAGTTACTTTCACCAAAAGGAGCAAATTATAGTACCACTTTTGCTGCAAAAGAGTGTGACAGGATGCAAAACACAGAGGTAGAACATAGAATTATCAAGTCGGGGAACACAGAGTACTTAAATTGGAGAGAACTAAGACAAAGCTACAGAGCACCACAGAGAGAGGCCAGACATGTGACTCTTATTAACTCATGAACTAATGGATGACCTTTTTAAAAACACATTTAAAGGACAAAGGATGATTATTTCAGGTGAACCTGAAAAGTAAAAATTCAGAATATCTTCATTTAAGTGAGCTAAAGATGGAAATGATTAGGCAGAGAAAAAAAGATGGCAACAATTTAATCACTCAAGACCAGTGCCCCAGCAAGATGGGCTATTTTGTGGAGTAGTGCAAATGATTCTAAAATTCATCTTAGGAGGAAAAAACATGAGAATAATCAGAGATTTTTTGGAAGAAAAAAAAATCTGCAAAAGGAAAACAATGCACTGTGTGTTATTTCAAAAGGGTGATATTGACACATAAAGAGAAAGATTAATGGAATAGAATAAGATCAATATTTATATAATTTTAATATATTAAAAGAGTAGAATTTAAGTCATTAATGTAATTTCTAATTAAATGATGATAGACTAAAGCTGTTTAATTTTGCTCTATTCCCTGAAACACACATATATACACACACACACAGATTAATTCTACTCTATTCCCTGAAACCCACACATACAGACACACACACACACATACACACAACCATTCCTTCATTTAACTAATATCCTCTAAATCATTTACACAGAAGCACTCCCTTTTAGAAACTGTCATCTTTCTCTATGACATCATATCAGCTCTGGGTGTATGTTTATACCAAACCTTTGTGTTGTCATTATTGTTATAGTTGTTGTATTGTTATTCTTTATTTTATAATCTTTCTCGCTCACCCATTTTCTTCAAGGTAAGTTCAGGGGGTCAGTTTTTGTTAAATTCTTTCTCTCTTTGAGATGCTGATTTACTTTAATTTTCAGTATTTTTTAGGTGAGTAGAAAATAGTCTTAAAGGCTGGAACTCCTTTGGATTCTTACTTTTCCCATGTAATGTGAATATGATGAGGATTTCCCCTACCAGTTGTATTAGAGGCAGCATTTGAGGTTACAGGATCATCCCTGTCAAGGCAAGCAAAGAGAGAATATGGGAGGGGAGGGCGAGAGAGAAAGAAGGAGAAGAAGAAGAAAAAGGGGAAGAAGAAGAGGAAGAGGAAGAAAAAGAGATTCAAGGAATTGATTTATATGATTTTGGGGGCTAGCAAGTCCAAAATTTGCAGGTCAGGGAGGCAGGCCAGAAGTCCAGAGAAGAGCTGATGCTGCACCTTGAGTGCAAAGGCAGTGTGGAGACAATATTCCCTCTTTCTTGGGGTCCTTCAGTCTTTTTCTCTGTGGCCTTCCAATGATTGGATGAAGCCCATACACATTATGGAGGATAACCAGCTTTATTCAAAGTTTACAAATTTAAATGTTAATCTCATCTGAAAAATACCTTCATAGCAATTTCTAGACTGGCATTTCTGGGTGGTATTCACTCTCCTTGATGTCCTGTAACTTAAATGCTATAATATAACATTAACAATACTTAAATATTATTATATAAAGTCAACATATGTTTTATAATAAGGGATAAGAGAAGGAAGAAAACAAAGATTTTACACACAAACACACATACACACAAACATCCATAACAAAATAATGAAGAAATACTCATGACAATTACAGTCCTCATTTCTGTAATTGGTCATGTGGTTATAACTAACATATATATGTAACAACCCGCTTCCACTACCCATTCCATTTTCTCTTTGCCCTCAGCAAACGTCTCAGCTGGTTGAGATTCTTTACCTGGTTGAGTGATCATAACCTTCATTCCCGAAGGCTCTGTGCCATTGGTAGTCCTGGCTTAATTGGGTTGTTAGATTTTTACATTGGTTTTAATCTTAGGGCATGGTAATATTAAAAGACACCCCAAGAGATCTTTTACATTTCAGACACAGTCTTCATATCTCCATTGTGGAGTACCAGTCCAATTATCCCTTAGTGATTTGGATCAGTCATCTCAGCCAAAAAGTAACACCCTTCTTTGCCTATTAATTCAGAGGCACAATAAGCCCAAAGTGGCCAAGGCAGTCTTAACTGCCAGTTCGATGGAATCAGCGTTGTGTCGCCTGGTGGAACCAGTTTTCCCTTTGCAACTAAGACTTTTAGGCCAACAGAGCATAAGTTCACAGGGACAGGAAGCAAAAATTTTGCTAGTGGATCACTAGAAATAATAGGGAGTGGTAGCATTCCTATTTCTACCCCTTGATTTGTGGATCTGTGAATCCTGGCTGTGGGAGAAATAGCACCATACATTGGACACTGATTTAGACCATATACAGCTTCCGGGAGAAACTTGCCCAAGCCCTGCAAAATACTGCCACCTAGCTGGTGCTGTGTAACTGAGTCTTCCAAAGCCCATTCCACTATTTAATCAGACCAGCTGCTTCAGGATAGTGGGAGACATAGTAAGATCGGTGAATTCCATAAGCATGGGCCCATATCAATAAATTCGGCCTGATGTAAATTTATGTTCTTTCCATCATGAGCCCACATCTGTAATATCCATTCCCACAAATATTATCCAGACATCTGCTCTAAATGTTGAAAAAATCATGTAGTTCTTTTGTAGTGTAGCACACCTCCTCATCAGTTACACTTTGTACCTCACCTTTAATGGCCTTCTGAGACTTGAGTCTAGTTATAGGTCTAAAAGCAAAAAGAAGCAAGGAAGAGTTTATATTGTAGCTTGAGTTGAAAGGCAGTCTGGAGACTAAATTTCCTTTTTCTGGGGGGACCTCAGGCTTTTTCTCTTAAGGCCTTCTGGTGGATTGGGTGAGGCCTATCCACCTTATTGAAGGGAATCTACTTTCCTCAAAATCTACTCTATTTAAATGTTAATCTCACTTAAGAAATATGTTCACAGCAACATCTAGACTGGTATTTGACCAAATATCTGGGTACCGTGAACAAGCCAAGTTGATACATAAAATTAACTATCCCAATGATCATTATTCTTCATTTCTCTGTCCCTTTTCTTTTTCCCCAAATGACAAGCAAAAAGTGATATGCAAAAGCCACCCCTGCCCCACTTAGCCTTCTTTCATGGTGCCTGCAAGGGCACAATATTTGAAACAGACCATATCTGCACTCTGCCAGCAGCTCACAATTCTCCTTTCTTTTTGGCTATAACCGAATAATTGAGTTGCCTTTTGCATTCATTACCAAGAGCCTTAATAACAAGTCATAGCAGGCTGCCTTCATGTCCCCAGCCATCTATTGGAAATTACTTCTTTCACCTCTTGGGATACTTTGGGCTGACCTGCTGATGTTTTAGAGGATTCATAGGACTATGGTCAGTTCTTAATTGAAAAATACTTAGCTTGTTAGTTTTGAAAGATCTAAAATCCTTATGAATAATGGTGATTTGTTACACAAAGAAAAGCTTCAGACATTTCCTAAGGCTGTAAACTGTGTTAATTACCAGTTAAGATATCAACAGTTGATCCAAACTGACAAACTTCAGCCAGGGTTCCAAATCATTGTTTCCCTCAATGAAACAATGAAACATGAATGGTTGGACAAGTCTCACAAGAAAAGTGTTGGAAGTTTTTACAATTTCTCTGGTGTGTCAAAGGCAATAAAACAAAATGGATGACACAATAGAAATGTTTTTATCATTTTAATTCATCCTTTATGTAATAAATGCCTAAAATTTACAGGTTTCTATTTTAGATGCTTTCAAATACGTAACCTCATTTAATCCTCAGAGAAAGTTTATGAGTTGATCCGTATTGCCATTTCAAAGGTGAATCCATCCTTTAAGAAGTTAAGAAAACAGTTCAATATCATAGGTATCCTATGTAACAGACCATTCACTGATATATTTCCTATATCCTTTTCTGGATCATGTATTCTCTCTTTATCTGTATCTAGTCTGAGATGCTGAAATTTTTCTATTTTAGTTGTGGTATTCTCATTTCTTTGATTTCTGTTTGAAAGAATTTGAAATCTTCCTTGTTCAAATTTGTATGCCTTTGCTTCATTTCTAGAAACCTTTTAAAATATTTGAAATTCTGTTTTTTATCATAGTGTTATTTCTTGATTTTGATCATTATTCTTGTGAACTTTGGACTTACTAATGGTAACATTATCCTTTGTATTTTCTATTTTAATGTGAAATGTTCATTTTAGTGGATGTTTATATGTAGAAATCGTTTGAATAATTTGACATCAGATAAAAATTCCTCTTGAAAAATATTTATCTTTGCTTCTACTAGGTTCCTGCAAACACTATATGAGTTAGAATTTTAAATTGCATTTGTAGATTGCATCTATTTAGGTTACTCAAGTAGTTTGTATTAGGGCTGTAAACCTGCCTTGGAGCCTGAGCAAGATTGCAAAAACCTCAGGAAAAAAAATTAATTTTTGCTTTTCCTGTCTGTGCAGAGCCAAATTTTCAGAAAGGATCTTCTCTCATCAAGGCAATGACAGAGCTATTGTTAGTTTTCTATCCAGAGTCATTTTTTTTTTTAATTTCCTACTGTATCATACATGGATTAAACATGTGTATTTTTGGTTTTATATAAGCATTTTTGATTATTAAAAGTAGAAGTTTCAGTGTATTCAACTGGTTATGTTAAGATATATGTTCTATCTTTAAGCATGGTTTTTAATTTATAATAGTTTCCCTCTTTCTAGGACTACTACTCTATTGGATATGTTTCTATTTTACTGAAATATTGTTAGATTGTGAATTCTCTTGTTTTGAATTCATATTGCCAGAGAATTTTCTATATGATTAAGCATTTCAAAAAAACACATCTTTTGGTTATTTGTATTTGTTTATATTATATAGTTCCATTCATCGCTGTTTTTATTATTTGCTTCCTGAATTGCTGAAATGCTGAAAAACATTGTGTTCAGACTAAGCATGCAGTTCAGATGAAACATGATGATGAAATCAATCTGAGGAGCTAGGAAATAAACAGAATTTAATCATCTGAAAGATCTCCTAGACTGTATAGGGTGGGAGTTGGGATTTTAATAGTTTATAGGAAAATATGAGGACTGAGGTCAGGGTGAGGCATGAGGGAGTTTTACATATGATGCCTCTTTTATTTCTCACAAATCTGTGCATGTTCAATAGTGAATATTTCCATTTTTCAGGAAAGAATAGTGAGGTTCAGAATGATTAAGTAGTTCCAAACTTTCATAATTTGTAAATCATAGATAACTGGAGTCAAGATTTTTTGCTTTGTTTTTTGTTATTTTAATTTCAATATCTTTTTGGTTTTCTACTTCTTATCCCTCTCTTGAGGTGGAAAGGAGGAAGTACACAGGAAAGAGGCAGGGTGAGCGTGTTATGCCAGGTCACTCAGGGGACCAAAGAAGTAGGAAGTGTTGGGTAAGAGTAGGAGAAATGCAAATTAAAGCAAAAATGAGATATCACTACACCAATCTGAATGGCCAAAATCTGGAACACTGTCAATACCCAAAGCTGGTGAGGATGGGGAGCCATGGGAAATCTCATACATTGCTGGTGAAAAATGTAAAATGGTGCAGCTATTTTGGAAGATGGTTTGGTGACTTCTTACAAAAGTAAGCATCATCTTTAGTGTTTGACTCCTTAGTATTTACCAAAAGGAGTTGAAAATTTATGTGTACCCAAAACCCTGAATATGGAAGTTTATGTCAGCTTTATTCATAATTGCCAAAACTTGGAAGCAATCAAGATATCCTTCAGTAGGTAAATGGATAAACTATGTGATCAACTATGGTACATCTAGACAATGGGATATTATTCAGCAGTAAAAATAAATGAGCTCTCAGACAATACAAAGACATAGAGAAACCTTTAGTACATATTAGTAAGTGAAAGAAGCCAATCTGAAAAGGCTACATTCTGTGATTCCCAACTATATGACATTGTGGAAAGGCAAAACCTTAGAGGCAGTAAAAAGATCAGTGATTTCCAGGGATTGGAGGGGAGGAAAAGTGGGATGAATAAGTGGAGCACAGAGGATTTTTAGGGCAGTGAAAATACTTTGTATGATACCCTAATGATAAATACTTTTCATTAGACACTTGTCCAAACCCATAGAACACACAACACCAAGAGTGAAACCTAATGTAAACTATGGACTTTGGGTGATGATGATATGTCAGTGTAGGTTCATCAACTTTGACAAACGTACCCTCTGGTAGGGGATGTTGATAATGAGGGAGCAGTAGGGGAAATATGGGAAATCTCTGTACCTTTTACTCAGTTTTTCTTTGAACCTTAAATTGCTCAAAAAAGGATCTTTAAAAAAGTATGGTAGAGGTGTTTTAGACAGAAAATAAATATGATAATGATAATAATAAGAAATGTTTTCTTCTTAGTTTTGTGATCATTCGCTTTTCATCAGTTGCTAAATTTGCAACAGTTTATAATTTCTTATTCTCTATATAATAAGCAGATTTTCTAAAATGGCCCTCAAAGATGTTCCAACCTATCCCTATAACCTGTCAATATAATGAAGTATTGCTCCTGTAATTGTGTTATCTTATGGGGAACAATCAACCTTAAAATGGGGAGATTATTTGGATGTGCCTGATGTAATCACATGAGCCCTTAACAGCAGAGTCTTTTCAGAAGGTGAAGTCATTTAGTCTTACAAAGAAACTGAATTTGGCCTGAATAAGCTTAAAGGAGGATTATTCCCAAGAGCCTCCAAAAGAAACATAGTCTTGCCAATGTCTTGATTGGGTCCTTTTGACACCCTGAGAAAGAATCTAGCCATTCCCAGAATCCTGACCCACAGAAACCCATAGAATGAGTTGTTTTAATTGTTATATTTCTGGTTATTTGTTATGCAATAATAGTCTTTTTATTCTTAATTGTATATTTTTTTTCTTAAATAAAGTTCCCCAGATTATAGTGTTCAGAGTGCAGAAAACACTTTTTAGAAGGAGAACAGAGGAAAATGTGTTTGGCTACTAAGAAAGGACTTCCTAGAAAAAGAGACCTGATATAAAACTAAGCTATTCCTTCAGTAAATGGAGGAATGCAACACTCCAGGAAGAGAGACGTGAGACGAAAGGTCTTCAGAGGCATGTCCAACCTGGTGTGAGAGATTTTGTCACACGGACCCTGACCGTGTTCTTTACCAGACTTACGTGATGTTACCTTTCCTCCCTCACCTGAAGCAAACATGTTTTTATGCTCATGTTTGCTTGTTTTTGCTTTATGCAATAGATTAGATGAATACATAATGTTCTAGTCAGCTCCACTGTCATAAAAAACACCATAGGCTGGTGGCTTAAACAACAAAGGTTTATTTTCTCACAGTTTTGAAGGCTGGAAGTGTGAGGTCAGGGTGCCAGTATGGTCAGGTTCTGGTAGAAAGCTTTCTTCCTGGCTTGCAGATGGCAGACTTCTTACTGTGTGCTCACATGGCGTTTTCTTGGTACATTTGCAGAGAGAGAGGGATTTCTCCGTCTTCCTCTTCTTATAATGCTACTAATCTTATTAGATTAGAACCCTACCTTTATAACCTCATCTAACTTTATTTCCTAAAAGTTCTATATCCAAATATAGTTAAATTGAGGGTTAGGGCTTCAACATGTGAACTTGGGGGCAGAGGGACACAATTCAGTCCATAGCAGATAGATGACAGGTAGATGGATAGGTAGATAGATAGATACATAGATACACAATAAGTAAATAGGTAGATAGATAGAAAAATAGCAGTGTATTAACAGAAATGACAAGAACCAATCTCAAAAATTCCAAGAAAAAGAAATTAAGAATCACTTATAAAAGTGATTTTGTGAAAAACTGAAAAAAAATCACTTATTCTTCCCACAGAAAAAAAATAAAATAAAAGGAAAAAGAGAAAATAAAAGGAAAAAAAGAAAAAAGGAAATGGAAGTGCTGGATTCCAGCAGATCTGGCCAGAATGCAGCTGAGTAACTACACTTAGTGAGCTCCTCTCTCTTGGCCTCTCTGGGCCAGTTCCACCCATATGTCATATAATCGCTCATAGATCCCATGCAGGATGCCTGAGATTTAATTTAATTTGTCTTGGGAGTAATAATATGTTTCCAGTGCATTGGCCTGGGTATCATGGTTCCCATAACCACACTGCCTTGCATCCCAGTTGCAAGTTACATGGGATTTGGGATTTTCACAACAGAACTTCCAAACTTAAAGTTCTTTCATGACTTTTTAATCTCCTCCAGTCCATTCCCACAATGTCATGTGCCAACTAACATCTAATTATATTAGGCTGAAGTATATCAAATTTCTGATATTCAATGGTATCTGACTCACAAAAAGGGAAATTATATCTGGTTCAACCTAACACCCATGAAAACCCTGAATGTGGTAGGCACGTAGATATTATATTGGAAGTGATTTAATGTCATCATTTTAAATATGCACAATGTTAATATTTACTTTTCCCAAGCTCAGTGGTTTCCTGCAGAGACAAGCTTACCTGGCTTTCTAATCCCTACCTCACCGCTGCTGTGGTACTGCAGGTCTTATCCTCACACCTTTATGGACGGCTGTGATAAATGTCATTGTGTCCTCCCTGCCCCATTTCTTACTTTCTCTCATTCCATTTCATTCATCTTTGTAAAATTATTTCTGGGCCTGCTATTTTCATGCTTAAACATTTTAAAGACATTTTTATACCTACAGAATAAAGTCTAATAGCTTTACAGCATCATTCTATAGCCCTTACAAAGTAGCCAGTATATTGTTCCCATATATTTTCCATCTTCTCTCTCTCCCCCAGCAATTCTCTCTCTCCAACAATTCTGCCACATCCAGTTAATACCACTAAAGTCTTACTAGTTTTCAAGTATTACTGAAAACTCTTACACCTCTACTCTTTCTCAAATAGTGTTTACTATGCTTGGAGCAAACACTCCATTCTTTTCCAACTAGTAAAAAACTTATCTTTTAATATTTAGCTCAATGTCACTTCATCTACCATTTTACTTTACATAATATCTTCTACCCCAGCACAATCAGAAGGAAGAATTCCCTCTTCTGTCTGTCTTTAAAACTTCCCCATATATCTATCACTTATTACATTGTGTTATAGTTATTGCACAGATACCTCTTTCCTTCGCTGGATTGTGATTCTTTAGTGCAGGATTAACATACCAAAATCCCAAGCATAGAACTGAATTTGAAATGGGATTTCCATTAAGATCTATTAAATGCAATTAAATCAATTGGGATTTGCAATAAAAATATTGGAGTAGGTCTTCCCTGGTGGTGCAGTGGTTAAGAATCTGCCTGCCAATGCAGGGGACACAGGTTCGAGCCCTGGTCCGGGAAGATCACACATGCCGCGGAGCAACTAAGTCTGTGCACCACAACTACTGAGCCTGCACTCTAGAGCCCGCGAGACACAACTACTGAGTCCGCACACCTAAAGCCCATGCTCCACAACAAAACAAGCCACCACAATGAAAAGCCCCCACACCACAATGAAGAGTAGACCCCAGTCGCTGCAACTAGAGAAAGCCTGCGTGCAGTAACAAAGACCGAATGCAGCCAAAAATAAATAATAAATAAAATAAAAATATTGATGTATATCTGTGCCTATTTTATTTGGAGAACTGTAGATATCATCTATGGAATGATCTTAGTATCATGACTCCTTATTGGGATTTTCTGACTCTATGAAGTTGCAGTTTAGGGAATTGTTTGGAAACATTGAAAACCGTGGCCTCTAGGTTTGGCCTCACACAATCCTTCTCGTCTTGGAATTGGGACATAGAGTTCAAAACTGGGAATTCACTTGAGAACAAATTTGTAGTTTTAGGTAAAGTTGATCAAGTCACAGATTTCAGAATCATATAGGAATATCTCCACAAGGAAAATCTGAAATTTTACTTGGTAACATGGCTTCTTTGCTCCCTGGTCTGCAGCACAGATTTCTTTTCAAGACCTAACCTAAATCTTTCTTACTAAAACTCTAATTTATTCCTTCAGTTAACAGAAAAGTTCACTGCTCATTGTTCCGTAAACAATATTTCCTCTCCTTGAAGATTAGGGGTCTATTCAACTTCTCCCTTTCAAACTGTAAGGAACTTAGATCTTCTGTCTTTCTCCCACAGGGAAAATTCCCTGACTTTTCATCACCAGACTTGTTCCTCTGTGGCTTCTTGCTCAGATTCCCATAACCACCTTCTCGTCAGGGTCTCTGCTTATCCAGTAGCTACCCATGGTCTGCCCTATCGTTTTTATTCCCATGTGGCACAGATAGCAGTCAGCTACGCAAGAATCTGTATTCCTATGCAGGTTTCTACAAAGAAGCAAAAGAATATTCTCTGGCACAGTGAACAGTATAGATTTTATAGATTTGATCAAATCCACAGCATTTCTGCAGATAGGCCTGTAGATAAACAGTGTATCACATACATGGGGAGCCTCATAATAGGAAAACACAGTGGCTTTCGGTGATACTTCATTTCTCCTTCCTAAAACCATGGACCTTTCTCTAAATATTTCATTTCTTTTTAGGAAAAATGCAGAGGTATTGTTAAACATAATTCTTCTAAAAGTTTAGACTCTGGCTTGTCAATAGAACAGATAGACACAGCTCCAGTGGGTCCTGCATATGAAATCACTAGTAGGATAATCCTACAGGAGGCTAACTTCTATGCTTCAATGACAAAACACTTCAGTAATAGTTTTCTGCAGAGGTATATTTTACAATCCAATGAGCTAACAAATTCTAACCCACTGAGCTTAAACAAGATGAAGTAAAATAAAACATAAAATGTTCTTGTTCTGCAGAGCTGGACATGGCAATTTCTTTCGACTTTTTGGGAAAAACATTAAATTTCAAGTGGCTCCTCTCATGTGGTTGGGTAAAAATAATTTATAAATAAATATTCATTAATAGCTATGTGCTATTAAAAGGCTGTCTAAGTTATTTTTTCCCCTCATGGCCTGAGAAGATTTTATCTAAAATCTTAAGAAGGATAAATTAATGTTCTGTTCATCCTTTCTGCTGTCTTCACTTGTATATTAATTAGCATAATCTTCTAACGTTTAGCAAGATAAAACTTGCTGAACACTGGGGAGATACATTTGGAAAAGAAACACAAAAGCTAGTGAGAATCCTACCTCACAGCCAGCCTTCTCTCTTCATTAGTTTTAATCAAAGGAGGTTTGACTGTAAACACATCATCAATTTATATTTACATGTAATGCTTCCTCATTAGCAACAAGTGAGAGGCTGAGGATATGGGTGTTACTCTGTCCTTCCTAAATTGTGGTATCTTGGAGTAAAATAGAAACTGAGAAATCTGAAGATGTATCAGAACAAAATTATTTAATACTTGGGTCACAAAGGCCAGGAGAGTGGGCCTTGTGACACAACACAGGCTGTCCATCTTCTCAGAGGTTGTACTAGACTTACTACATTCATAGATATATGAGGCTGCTGTTACATGTCAAGCATTGGACATCAAACTGATGTAGAATTTGCCTTCTAGAAGCATTGTCTAGTAGGGAAATATGAACATTAATTAAATAAATATGCAATGAATTAAAACCTGTGAGAATTATTTAAAACCACAAAAGTAACAGTAGCAACAAATTTAATCTGGGAAGGTTTTCCTGCAATAATGCTTACTCCAAAAATCCAGCAAGTTAAAGACAAAAGGTGATATTTTTTGTTTTGTTTGTTTGTTTATTGGTTTATTTGATAAACAGTTATTTTAAAATAGTGTTCTCTATTAGTAAGATAAATTGAGTTTTTAAATCTTTTTCCATAGAAAATATTTGCCAAAGAAGATAACTTTTAAGGACAGTCATTTCTAAGAATTACATCAACTTTAATAACTGCAAAGTAACTTTTTGATGATATTGTTTAATAGATTCCAAAACTCTTCCTATGACAGTAAAGGTTTGCAATAAGAATGTAAGTACACACAAACACACAATTCCCATTTATCAACAAAAAAATTTCTGTCTAAATATATCTTAGAACACAAAGAAAGAGGCAAAGATGCAATCCCAGAGGGCCAGTCATGAAATAGGTTTAGAACCAAAAGCATATCTGTTATTCCAGTCTATACTCAAATGACTCAATGCCATCATCTTAATGGGAGATATTAAGATTAATACTCCTAGATAACAAAATATGTAACCTTAATTCTTTTTTTTTTTTTTTTTTTGCTGTATGTGGGCCTCTCACTGTTGTGGCCTCTCCCGTTGCGGAGCACAGGCTCCGGACGCGCAGGCTCAGCGGCCATGGCTCACGGGTCCAGCCGCTCTGTGGCATGTGCGATCTTCCCGGACCGGGGCACAAACCCGTATCCCCTGCATCGGCAGGCGGACTCTCAACCACTGTGCCACCAGGGAAGCCCACCTGAATTCTTTTTTTTTTTTTCCCCAAGAAGATGTTGGGGGTAGGAGTTTATTAATTTATTAATTTATTTTTGCTGTGTTGGATCTTCGTTTCTGTGCAAGGGCTTTCTCTAGTTGTGGCAAGCGGGGGCCACTCCTCATCACGGTGCGCGGGCCTCTCACTGTTGCGGCCTCTCTTTTTGCGCAGCACAGGCTCCGGACACGCAGGCTCAGCGCCATGGCTCATGGGTCCAGCCGCTCTGCGGCATGTGGGATCTTCCCGGACCAGGGCTCAAACCCGTGTCCCCTGCATTAGCAGGCAGATTCTCAACCACTGCGCCACCAGGGAAGCCCCTTAATTCTTAATCTGTACTAAATTATAGGTTCAAAGTTGTTATTAGAAAAAGAGAAAACTATTTCTCAATATATTTAATAAAGCTCAGATAACATGCTAAGTCTACTTTTGCTATTCTGAAACTAGCTCTTTTGAGATTCCAGGAGTCCCTCTGTGACCCTGCACTCCCCCACATCTTCAATCCTCTTAATTTGTCCCATTTCTCATTTTCACCACTTCTGTTTTTCCTTTCTTCTTTCTTTTTCAATTTTGCTCATATAACATGCCCTTCCTTTTATTATAAATGATATAATTTATCTCCTAAAGATAAATCCCTCAAGGAGTTGAAACTAACAAGCACAATAATTCCTTGGTGCTTAAGAAAGAAACTTCCTTCTATTGCTTTATGTTTTCAAGTAAATTTTTGATATGTTATAGAATTTCATTTATTTCTCCTTACTGCTTTATTCAGACCATCAAGTGTATTGCTGGTTTTCAAAATTTAAAAGCCTGTTCTTTCCTATTAAAGCACTAGTTCCAGACATTTATTTAATGAAATATAGAGTTATAAATCCTCATAAAATCTTGGATATATGCCTGTTCAATTCTTTGAAAATTCAAAAACCTAATAAATTTTGAAAGTGAACATAGGAAGGTTTTCTAATACAGCTAAAAGAGTAGTAATTACTCAACAATAGACGACTTTAATCCTTTGGAGCTTTAGAGGTTCAAAGGTTTATTGATACTTTGGCATCAAGCCAAAGCAAAGAGGAATTCCCAGTTCAACAAAATTATATATTCAAAGAAATGGATTATTAAATTGGACTTCCCTGGTGGCACAGTTGTTGAGAGTCCGCCTGCCGATGCAGGGGATGCAGGTTCGTGCCCCGGTCCGGGAAGATCCCACATGCCGCGGAGTGGCTGGGCCCATGAGCCATGGCCGCTGAGCCTGCGCGTCCGGAGCCTGTGCTCCGCAATGGGAGAGGCCACAACAGTGAGAGGCCCACGTACCGCAAAAAAAAAAAAAAAAAAAAAAAAGAGAAACAATATGTGAAATCCTGAAATGTATTTTATTGGGTTTATCAGAATGAAAACAAGAAATAAAGAAAAGGTATAAAGTAGTGGAATTGAATGGAGGATTAAGTAAAGACACTGAGATCTGAGAGATTGGTTTAAGTAAATATAATCAGGTAGAAAATAAATTTAGATTCAGACTCTCTTGGGGTGGGGTAGGGCAGCTGTCTCAAGTAGTTGGTTTACTTTGGCTAGGTCCTTTCCATCACCAGTTGCTAATTTACTGTAACCCTAAACCTAACCTTCTCCTCTCGGGAGCTGAGCTGAGTTTGTTCACATTCCTATTATCAGGATCAAAATAGATTCTGGGTGATTCTGAGCTGACACCTGGCTGGTCCCACTCACAGCCCCTGTACCAGAGTATGATCAACATTTCAAATCCAATCCATCTTTGTTGTATGGGGCTGTTCTGTGCATGGTAGAATATGTGACAGATCCCTGTCCTCTACCACTAGGTGCCAGTATCTCCCTCTGCCCCACCAGTCACTATAATCAAAAATGTCTCCAGACTGGCATATAGTTGCTTATTCCTTTATATTTCTGTGGTTTCAGTTGTAAACTGCTCCTTTTTCATTTCAAATTTTATTGGTTTGAGTCCTCTCCCTTTTTTTTTCTTGATGAGTCTGGCTAAAGGTTTGTCTTCTCAAAGAACCAGCTTTTAGTTTCACTGATCTTTGCTGTTGTTTTCTTCATTTTGATTTTTATTTCTGCTCTGATCTTTATGATTTCTTTCCTTCTAGTAACTTTAGGTTTTGTTTGTTCTTCTTTCTTAAGTTGCTTTAGGTGTAAGTTTAGGTTGTTTATTGGAGATTTTTCTTGTTTCCTGAGGTAAGATTGTATTGCTATAAACTTCTGTCTTAGAACTGCTTTTGCTACATCCCATGGGTTTTGGATCGTCGGGTTTTCATTGTCATTTATCTCTTGGTATTTTTTGATTTCCTCTTTGATTTCTGCAGTGATCCATTGGTTGTTTAGTAACATACTGTTTAGCCTCCATGTGTTTGTGTTTTTTACAGTTATTTTTTTTTCCTGTAATTAATTTCTAATCTCATAGCATTGTGGTCAGAAAAGATGCCTGATATGATTTCAGTTTTCTTAAATTTACCAAGACTTGATTTGTGGCCCAAGATGTGATGTATCGTGGAGAATGTTCCATGTGCACGTAGGAAGAAAGTGTATTCTGCTGCTTTCGGATGGAATGTCCTGTAAATATCAATTAAGTCTGTCTGGTCTAATGTGTCATAAGGCTTGTGTTTCCTTATTAATTTTCTGTCTGGATGATCTGTCCATTGGTGTAAGTGAGGTGTTAAAGTCCCCCACTATTATTGTGTTACAGTCGATTTCCCCTTTTATAGCTATTAGCATTTGGCTTATATATTGAGGTGCTCTTATGTTGGGTGCATATATATTTACAATTGTTATATCTTCTTCTTGGATTGATCCCTTGATCATTATGCAGTGTTCAGACTTTGCTAAACATCACAGTAGGGGCAAAATCATCCCATGGTTGAGAACTATTGACTTAGATTGTAATCACCAGGCAATGACAGTCCCCAAGCTCTCAGTGAGTGGCTCAAGCAGTGCTTTGCCCCATGTTTTTGGAGGAGAATATTCTGAACTTTAGAAGTGGCACTTTGAAATAAGAGACCCTCAAGCTGCTTGTCAGTCTATACCTCCTATATATCTCAAATATAATATATTTAATAATTTGAACAGGGTATTTTACTTATTTGCTTATATATCTGTGGCCTGACCATCAGCTTCTGAATCCAGGGAATGCCCCTTTGTTCCTCTCTGTTTTTTCAGTACTACCTTAGTGCCTGGCAAATATAAGACCCTTGATAAACATTTGCTAAAATATTTTTCAGATTAAAACACTAAATTGAAAAACAACTCCACTGACTTACTAAATTAATTAGCAGGGACGTCATGTGTTCTCCCAAAAAGGATAGGATAGCTGATGAATTCTATCATAGGTGAATCTGTCCCTCAAAGAATACTGTGAAAGAATGTTTCCCAGACAGACCTCATCACGTGTAAGTCTACTGTTCCCTGTCTTTTCATATACTTACAGTCAGTGACACACAACTTAGAACAAAATTTTAGTTTGTCTTGTCCTGTTATCTCACAGATTCCCAGTAGTGGGGATTATTTCTACAACCTAGTGCTTGCACCACGATGGAGTCATCACCAAATATTTCCCTTTGTGTCAAGTACAATGTTAGCAATGTAATAAATGCTTAGTAAAATAAAACCTTACTGATTTGATTGAAAAATTCTTTAGTATACCGTTAAACTCAATACACGCTAGATTATACAAAAATCATTCTTTCATATGTTAGGCTAACTTGAATTAGTCTCCCATAGCTCATGTAGTAATTTGAGCTCCAAAGGAACCAAGGACAGATATATTCACTTATTTCAAAGTTTTGTTATTCATTCTTTCATTAATTAACAAAGATTATCTGGTCTTTTACTTAACTCATGATCATTAGGACAGCTATGCAAACAAACAGGTGCCATAAAAACACATGAAAGTTACAATAAAAATAAATGGACAGAGAGCCACTATAGCATAATGAATAAGAACATGTCTCATAGACATACTGCCAGGGTTCAAATTGTAGCTGTGTCACTGACTAATTATGTGACTTTGGAAGAAGTAAATTATTTCCATCCTGCCTCAATTTCTTCATGTGTAAAATGTGGATAATAACAAAACCTAACATTCAGAGGTGTTGGTGAATACAGAATTCTAAGTTTATTTTTCTTTCAACATTCTAGATATTTTTACTCTGCATCATCATACTGATGTTGAAATTTAATCAAGTACCACATTGCCACAGGAACCATTCTATCCTTTACCACTTGATTACTTGTAACCTCCCAATCCAAGACTGAGAACCCTATCTCCTACCATCCATCATACATCTACTTAATTGTTTAACTCCAGTATACATGTATAGTGGTTTCAGAATTGTTAGCCTGACCTAGCAGGTCACACTTTACAGAGTACAGAGTTTATGTGCGGTGGTTCCTTTTGCCTTTAGTCTAACAGGCTCCATTCATTTCCAATGTTAATTAGGTGCGTAACTCTTTGCCCCCCTCCTTTAAGTGAGGTTGTTTCATATATTTGCAATGCAGTTAATTTCTTTTGTCACATTCGGCATTCCATTCCGGAATTCTCCAACCATCACCTAAAGCATATTTCTCTATCTTTATCTACATATCTCTATTTAATTTGTATACATTAATGTTCACTCTTTGTACTATAAAGTGCCATGGGATTCAACAAATTCACAGTGTCATGTATCAACCATTACAGCATTATACAGAAAAGTTTCACTGCCTTAACAATCCCCACTGCTTCATCTATTCAACCCTCTCCTGAATCTAAACCCAGGTCAACCACTGATATGTTTCATGACTCTAGAATTTCCTGTTTCCAGAATGTTAAATAAATGGAACTTTTTATGTTAACCTTCTATGCTGTGATCGTCATATACTCACTTATTAGTTCCAAGAACTTTTTGTTGACTATTTGGGATTTTCTACATGACCAATCAAATCATCTATCAATAAAGGCAATTTTAGTTCTTCTTTACCAATCTGTATATATTTTTTCCTTTTTCTTATGTTATTGCACCAGTTAAGACTAACAGCATGGTGCTAAATAGGAATGAATGGTTGGAGAAGTTCCTCTTTATTTTTAATTTTCTGAAAAATCTTTTATCATTAATGACAATAATTTTCTGTCATTTTGGATCTTGTCAGATGCTTTTTCTGTATCAATTGATGTAATCATGATATAATCATATGTGATGTTTTTTGTTTTGTTTTTGTTTTTTGCCTATTGATGTGGTAGATTACATTGATTGACTTTTGACTGTAGAAATAGCCTTGCATACTTGGAATAAATTCCACTTTACCACTTTGTATAATCCTTTTTATGCACTGTGGAATTTGATTTGCCAATAATACAAGGATTTTTTCATCTAAGTTAAATGAGATTTATTGTTTGTAACTTTCATTTCTCTAATATCTATCTGGTTTGTAATGCTGGAATTGTTAGGAAATTGTTAGGAATGATTTCCTTTGCTTCTGTTTTCTGGAGAAGATCATGAAGAATTGATATTGTCTTTTAAATATTTGGTAGAATTCACCAGTGAAACAATTCGGATATGATGCCTTCTTATTTGGAATGTTACTAGTCATCGATTCAATAGATGTAAGGTTTTATATTATCTTTTTCTTCATGGGTGAGTTTCGCAGTTTATGCCTTTCAAGAAATTGGTAGATTTCATCTAAGTAATTAAATTTGTGAGCATGGAGTTGTTTATAGAATTTATTTATTATCCCGTTAATCTCATCAGATAAGTAGAGATAATCCCTTTTTCATATCTAGTATTCGTAGTTTTCTTTTATTTCTGGTTAGACTGGCTAGAGTTTTATCACATTTAATGATCTTTTCAAATAACCTGCTTTTGGGTTTGTTGATTTACTCCATGATTTTCATTTTTTCAATTTCCCTGATACCTTTCCTAAATTTTATTTACTTTTTATTTTCAGTCGCTTTCTTTAGGCTTAAATTTCTTTTCTTTCTTTAGTTTGCTAAAGGGGAAACACAAGATATAACTTTTAGATTTTTTTCTAATGTATGAACTTAATTCTATAAATATCCTTTTAAGTGCTGCTTTTGCTGCATCTCACAGATTTTGAAATGTTGAGGTTTAATTTTACTTTAGTTGAAAAAAGTTAACTTTTTCTGAGACTTTATTGACTTCATGTGTCATTTAGTTGTGTGATATTTATTTTGCAAATATTTGGGGATTTTCTGCTATTTTTCTATTACTGAATTTTACTTTAATTCCATTTTGATTTGAAACCAGCCCAGGACGAGGTCTATCTTGATGAATGTTTCATGTGAACTTGAAATAAACGTGTATTCTGCTGTTGGATGGCATATCCATTAGATATCCAGTTAGATCAAGTTGATTGATAGTGCTGTTCAGGTCAGCTGTGTCCTTACTGATTTTCTGCCTACTTGATCTATCAATTACTAAGGGTGGCTTCTTGAAGTCTCTGACAATATTAGTGGAGTTATCTACTTATCTTTGCTGTTCTGTCAGTTTTTGCCTGATATATTTTGACCTTCTATTGTTATCTTCATACACATTTAAGAATGTTAGATTCTTTGAGAACTGACACCTTTTTCATGATGTAATGCCCCTCTTTATCCTCAACAATTAATTATTTTTTGAAAAATACTTTGTCTGAAAATAATATAGTTATTCTAGCTTTCTTCTGTTAAGTGATAGCATGGTATGTCTTTCTCCATTCTTTACTTTTAACCTAAATGTGTCTTTATATGTAAAGTGGGACTTATTTAGATAACATACCGTTTGTTCTTAATTTTTTGTAGCATCTGACAATCTCTGTCTTTTATTTGGTGTATTTGAAACATTCACATTTAAAGCAATTATTGATACAGTTAGATTGGTATCAAGTTAGTAACTTAATGGCTAGTTAGCTAGTTTAGTTAGTACTTAATATTTATTGGATTTTTTGTTGTTTCTTCCCCTACCTCTTTTTTCCCTTTTCACCTGGTTTTTGTTAGGCATTTTGTATGATTCCATTTTTATCGCCTTTATTAGCATAACAATTGTATTAAAAATAGTGCTTGCCCTAGAATTTGCAATATACATTTTTATCTTATCTAAATTCACCTTCAAATAACACTGTACCATTTCACGTGTAGTGCAGGGACTTATAACCGAGTATTCCCAGTTTCTACCTATAGCTCCTTGTGATATTGCTTTCATTACTTTTACTTACCCATGTGCCACCAATATGTTTTTAATATAACCAATTAAAAATTATTTTTAATGTCAATTAAAATTTTTTTAAAGATTTGATATTACATTTATTTATTCTTTATCTGATACTCTTCTGTTCTTTATGCGGATCTAAGTATATGACCTATATGTATCCATCTGCCTGAAGGACTTCTTTCAACATTTCCTTCAGGGTAGATTTAGTGGCAATGAAGTCCCACAGCTTTTGTTTAACTGAGAAAATCTTTACTTTTCCTTCAATTTGAAGAATAACAATTTAATGTGGATATAAGTCTATATTTTTTTCTTTCAATATTTTAAGTATTTAACTCCACTCTCTAAGTGGTGGTTAAAGAACCACTTAGAAACCATGGTTTCTAGGAACTCTTTTGTAATTGACTCTTGTTCCTCTGTAGGTAAGGTGTTGCCCAACCCCAGTTCTCTTGGTCCTTTCTAGACTTCATCTTCATCTTTGGTATTCTGAAATTTGAAAATGATATGCTTAGGACTCTTGTTGGTTTATTTTAGTAATTATTCTATCTGGTATTTTCTGGGCATCCTAGAACTGTGGCTTGTTGTATATCATTCATTTTGGAAAATTCATGATTATGTTTCAGAGATTTCTTCTGCTTCATTCTCTCCCTTTTTATTTCTGGCATTCCAGTTATGCCTATGTTACATCTTTGGACATTGTCCCGCAGTTCTTGGATGTTCTGTTTTATTTTTTAACTTGTTTTTCTCTTTTCATTTCATTTTGCAAAGTTTACATTGCACCATTATCAAGCTCACTGTGCCTGTTTGTATTTAGGCTAATTATCTCTGTATGACAAGCCATGTTCTTTTTTTGTCAAGTTCAAACACCCACATTAGTACATTTGAAAAAAGAGTTGTAATCATATCAATGCCAGGGGGAAAGAGAAGAATATACTCATCAAAAAAGTACCTGTGAGAGTGATAGTAACATTTTAGAAATCTGAAAGCCTGAGAATAATAGATAGACCAGTTATCTCCCTATGAGTGGGGACTTTAGTCTCATAGAATTTATGTATTTATCTATGAACATTCAAACACATGTCAGAGAAATAGTTATAAACATAACTTTCAGTATTAGCCAAAATAATGCTTATATATTAGATAGCACCCATGAGATAGTTGTTTACATTTTCAAACGTTGTAATACTAAAAAAGCAATCAGGATTAATTCACATTCACATGTAATCCAAGCCTTAATTTGACCTAATGGCTTTTTAATATGCATAATTGATCTTTGTATATGAACAGAGTTTAAGGTGCTGCTTGAAAATGGTCATAAATATCTTCAGATGCTCTTATGTATTTGAGCTTATTTAGTTTTTAACGTGCAGAAATCATGTGCTTGTGCTTTAGGAATGTGATTTCCATTGTTCAAGTAAAATGAAATGAAAACAGATTTAGTGAGAATCAGAAATCTTTCTTGTTTGTAATGAATTATAATCACAAATTAAAATCACTATGGCAGAGAGCCACAAACAGCAATGAAGAATAAAATTATTTTTTCCACCTTCATTGTTTTGTGCAAGAGGATTCAATATATTTATATATATTTGAATAAACAAATAACAGTACAATTTTAAAAATATAAAATTTAAAAGTCATAAATATTTCCATCAGCGAGTTTAGACATTTACTTCTACCATGTGCATTCCAATTTCATTTTAATTAGCTAAAAAGTTTGCGATTAAGACCATACATCTTATTAATTCTGTAAAGAATGAAGTGTTTATTTTTTGATATCTCTCACAGGAAGATTTGGAAATGTCAGAGACTGAGTTATAGGAAAAAGGACATTTCATGGCCTAGTAATTCAGGCAATACATGCCAAGCAATAAGAAGAGGAGAAAGATAATTAAAGTAGGTAGGATAGAAGAAAGATTGTGGGATAAATTATGTATGGAGGCATACTCCCCAGGTAATGAGGTGATATATCTAATCTTTTGTA
The DNA here is from genome assembly GCF_003676395.1 of Aethalodelphis obliquidens. Taxonomy (NCBI): domain Eukaryota; kingdom Metazoa; phylum Chordata; class Mammalia; order Artiodactyla; family Delphinidae; genus Aethalodelphis; species Aethalodelphis obliquidens. The sequence goes on from NW_020837956.1 coordinate 33,773,725, forward strand.
AAATGTAATATACAAACATCCCTGTTTTCTAGAAACAGACAATACTTGCAGCTATAAAAGAACAAGTAATCAAGCATTTATTATTCTCTGGCTCAAGCAATAAGCAGAAAATTGTAAGAATGAAAGAAACTCTTTTAGGTTAAGGAAATTGTTCAATATAAGCTTTCTCTAACTCCAAGTCAGCTCTCAATTATGTGCACTGATGGAAGAGGAGGTATAATGCAGGCTATTTGAAATGGCAAGGGTAAAAAATTTTGTATGATTTGGTAATGGACAATGCATATTCTGACTTGAGCCCTAAAAACAATGAAAAGGCAACATCTGCTAACAGTTTTGTCATGGGGACCCACAGCTTGGCCGTTCTTTGTATTGACAGTTGAAGAAAATCTTCGATTAGGAGGTATTCTATATTGGTAGAAGATTTGGAATTATGCAAGGTATTTAGTATCTCAGGTCATAAATACTCCCATCAGTGAAATTCTTTTGATAGTCACAGTACCTACCTCACATGGTCATTATCAGGAGTCAATAAAATAGGGTGTGTGAAAACATTTGGGACTTATTTAAATTACAGTTATTAACATTATACCATGAGGACAGAGAACTTGTTTTTTATAACAGTTTGTCTTTAGTGTATGACCCAGTAATTGGTAAAGCATAGGTGCTAAATCAGTATTTCTTGAACAAATGAATAAATGAATGAATAAATTCTCATTAGTACTGTTATAAAACTATAGTATAAACAGATTTCTGGTAACTCCTTAAATCTGATAACGGTAGAGGTAATAATTTTTGAGGAGCCATGTAGAAATATAATTGGCAAAACCTAAAGGTATAAACTAGTCAGAGACTTGCCAGCAATTGACTTTGCTTGAGCAGCAATGTCCTAACATTAAATAAAGGATAGTGCACTGAAAAATATTTCTGCAACAGTGGATCGTTTTTAAAAGCCCCTAGTTAGTGAGATCTAATATTATTTGAGTATTTAATATTTCTATCAAATTATATTTTTTATTTAATGCTCAAAAATCTGGTTGTATATGTAGTATTACTATGTTCAATGAACAGTTAAAGAACTAATACAAAAAAAAACTTGAAAGCTTGTCCAAATCTAGAGCTAATTAGGAGCCCAGCTGAGATTTATTTTTGCTGTGTGTGACTCCATGTCTCGTCATTTTCCTTAACAACACATAGCCCTTATATTAATTTGAACACTGGATTTTTGAATTTAGTGTAAGAAAAATATATAAAATATAATATTTGTGTATTATTAAATCTTCTCAGCTGGTCATTCAACCTTGTTAGATAGAATTCCTTAGGATGCTCTTTTTTCTTCTTCTGTTTTACAAATCCCAGAGGACTTCACCTTTCTATGGATCTTCTTCCTCTCCTTTATGAAGTAAAATTATGGGGAGGGGGAAGATATGGAGATGGGTGAAAAACAACATCTAAAGTCACCTCAACTTTTATAGTCTACGATCCTAGGAGTTTTATTACTCATACTTGTAAAATATTCAATATTCAAAATATATCTGTGAGTTACTTTTAAGGCAGTTAGAAAGGAAAGGAGAATTCTTAGGCTTTACAAATCATACCTAGGCCTTAGGAATGTGAAATGTAAGAGTAGAACCCATGTCTTGTTCATCTTTCTTTACATCCCCTCAAACTACATAGCAGTCCCTGCATATGATATTTGTCCAATACATATTTTTTGTTGAATAATTTAATGAGAAAATGTGGAATATAGTGTCCCCTTGACAAAGCAGAGGCCAGATGCAGAATAAAATACCCTTTCTCACCAACTTTATTCAACTCCATATATTGTAGTTTTTCTATTAAAAAAGTGTAAGTCAAATAGAAGATGCAAGTTGATACAAAATATAATAAAAACCCTTACATAATTATTATAGCATGTGTTCCAAACTACATTTATACATATACTTGCTTTTCAACCTTTTTTATTCAATTTTATAAGTAAATTTCACTGAAATAATAATTTTTTAAAACTGAGACCGTACTGAATCAAAGTGACTATATGTAAGGACCATAACTGAATTAATGGGGAAGTAATATGGCAGTATGTAGCCCATGGAGGAAAGCAAACTAAATCATTGGACAGAGCCCTTCCAGGAAGAATCAGAATTATTCAGTGGAAAACAAATGTTGACAATGATGAGGATAACAACCATGTAGATGAAAAGAAGATAGTATTACACAGGCAAATAAGCTACAATTTTTCCTGTTTTCCTTCACTGGTTTCTGAAGTAGAGCTGTTGAATTTCCCAAAAACCAAGGAGCAAAGCCCAGGACTAATGTTATACTAGAAATGCAGTGGGGTGGGAATGAGGATGGAAGGAGGGAATGAGAGATGCTCTGATGAAAACCTTGCCTACATTTTCGGTCATCAGTCAGCCAAGTTCATGTGCAGTCACAGGTTGGAGTTTCAAGTAACACAAGCCTTTACATCACTGGGCCTTCTCGAAGAGGTAAATGCTTTATACACATGTTCACATTAAACCTCATAAGAATATTACAGCGTAGGTAGCACTATTCCCGCTATATACAGAAAAAAAAAACACTGAATTAAGAAAGTATACATTACTTTTCTTAATTTTCAGAGCCTACACTGGACAAAGATCCTTTACTTAATCATGATGTGATCCTGACTTTCATCTACTAACATACTGTGTTTCATATGCCCTCTTCTCTTAATGACTTTTTATTCTTTGACTTTTTATTCTAATTGTCTCGTGCAAATTGTGTGATTAAAGACATAGACAGAGACCCCTTCACAATTCAGATATCCCCTGAAGTGCTATGCAGGAAATGGGCCTGGCAGTCCTGATTAGCTGAGGAAAGTATTTTAAATGAGGCATTATTTTAAAATGCTGATCACCTGGTAAAAACATCAAAGATTGAGTCAGCCCAGGTGTTGCTTATGCATTAGAAAAATAAATATTAATGTTAATATCTACACCTTATTAGTGATCATATAAATATTATACCTTAACATCATTAGAAAAGAAATATATAATACTCAAGTGATTATGGGCCAAGAACAGTATAATGTGCTTTACGTAGATTATTTCATTTAGTCATGGCAACAAGTGAATCAGCTTAACTCCTGTCAAAATTATATTTTCATGATTACCAGAGATATTCTCTTGTAGTTCCTCTTTAAGTACTAGAAGTCCAAAGAAGATCATGATTGCATGGCAGTGTCCTGTGGAAAATGAAAGTGGACTATTCTCTCTTTCTAGATAATGTTTACAAACTATTTCATTATCACTGCTGTACTGTCAACAGGTAATCCCTTCTTATTGTGAGGAGGCCAGATGATGTGAACAGAGTGCAGAGTAATGAGATTAACCTTCCAATGTCACTTGTTAGCGGCCTAATTCTTTAAACCTCTCCAGAAAGCAGAGCAATTTTGTGGTATTGATGAAGAAAGAAATTATGAAGATTGTTTTCTTGTGTATCTGTTAAAAAGTGGAACAAAGAGCTGTTTACCATTGCTTATCTCAAATAATAATAAAGAAGCGTTCATTTATCAAAAAATAAACCTTTGACTTAGAAATTCCATTTAAAATTTGGTCTTCCTTTCCTTAAAATCATCTGCATAATAATTAACTGACAGATTTATTTTTCAGTTACATACAGTTGTCTTTGAGGTCTCATAGAGCCTCATTAACATAAGATTTTTAAAAAGCGTACATGGTTTCTGCCATACTCGAACTTAGTGGGATTTGTTGGACTTTGAATGGTCACAGTAACCAGATGGTGTTTCTGACTGCCAGATAGAAAGCATGGGGTTCCAAGCAAATTTTCCCTTTCTCCCAAAATTGCAAAGTGCATAAGTGAATGCGCATTGGTAAGTGGTTTGCTGTTTCCTTTTGGAACCAAGAATTATATGGGCACATCTACCATATTTCAGAAGTAATGGCCAGGAATATCAATTAAATAACTAGATCAGTGAGGTAAGATATTTAGCCAATGTTGTTATTCTCTGGGGGTAGGAAGTGGAAGCTAATTAGAAATCAACTGAGATAGCTGAACTATCTAAATATAAATGTTCTCTAAATCTGCTATTCAAATTTTGAGGACAAGGAGACAGAGAGTAGTCATCAAGTTATTACTGGTGTTCAGTTAGAGAGCAATGTAATGACCAGGAATATGTTGTCCAGTGTGTCAATTTATACCTCAACAGAAAAAATAAAAAGTATTGGTAGACTGTGACTTGGTAAAGAAGAGGGGATTTTAAGGGAGAAGAAAAAGCATAGAAAGAAAAAAATACGTTGTCAGTATTGGATCCCGAGTTGCTGGGATGAGGGCAGTTTTTGCTGTGTAAGGAGCATCCTTGTAAGAACCAAGAAATCAAGTGTTGCCAAAATCTCCAAGTGTCAAAGTCATAAATAAGGCTAGGTTTACTTATTCAAGTAGAAAATCAGGTAGGGGTAAGATTGGGAGAACACGGCTAGCACAAAGAAAGTGTTCTTGGGTGCTTATCTTAATCTTACCAAGGAAAAATTGCAGTTCTCTTTACATACCTTTTGTCACATGATTCCTAACCGGGTTGAACTAGCATACCAAGTTAGACATAGAGCTTACATTCACTGGCTTAAATAGTGTCTAATTATTTAATTGTCCGTAATGTATAATCATTAATTTAAGAGAAGATATTATTAGTTAAATCATTTGTATGTGGGCATTCATAATTTGATCATTGTAAAATACTTCTTCCACATTCACCCTTAATGCCCTAGAATATGTGACTGCTAGAGCAAGCTCTTGTAAATGTTCTAGAGTATTAAATAGCTAATATATATTGTCCTAGATACATGAAAAAAATCACAAATTCTCATATGCATGCTATTAACAAATATGACAATATATGGTCCATTTTTGTAAATAATGTGCAATATATTCAGACTATTCTGGTTTGCTGTTCTCTGAAGATTTCAAGTCATATGTATTGTTGGTCTTTGATGACAACAGACATTTGTTCACATTCTTATTTCTCTCTCACAAGTTGTGTAAATTCAGGCAGTTTAGTTAGATTCTTTGAGCCTGGTTTTCCCATTTAAAATGGAAATACAGGGCTTCCCTGGTGGCGTAGTGGTTGAGAGTCCGCCTGCCGATGCAGGGGACACGGGTTCGTGCCCCGGTCTGGAAAGATCCCACACGTCGCTGAGCGGCTGGGCCCGTGAGCAGTGGCCGCTGAGCCTGCGCATCCGGAGCCTGTGCGCCGCAATGGGAGAGGCTACAACAGTGAGAGGCCCGCGTACCGCAAAGAAAAAAAAAAAAAAAGGAAATACATAATGCTAACTTTATAGGGCTGATTTGGAAATGACTGAGAAAATGTATGCAAAAGTTATGGTACAGTGCCTGACATGTAATAGCTTCTTCAGTAGTGTTAGTAATTTCTTTCTCCTTTCTTGTTCAAAATTGAGCAGGTGGGTATGTGAAGATAATATGAATTATTTTCAATGTAACAGAAATTCTTATATACCCTATAATATAGTAACATGATATCACATAAAAATCATAGTTATTGTAATAATGGTAAACACTAAAAGCTACAAACTTAAAGGGGAGAATTTTTTAATAAAAGCAATCATTTGACACTACTAAATCAGTAAATGTAGAGACAGAATACTAGGTGCAGGAAAATTGAGTTCATTTCTTGCTACTGCTCTACAAGAAGATTATTAATGGGTGAAGTTAAACTTAAAAGATGGCAAGGGATTTTGAAATCTGTTCATGAGAACAGGAGAAATAAGGTTAGCCTGTGGAGCACAGAAAAATCTGAGACCTTCCCATGTTGTATTGTCTAGCATGTGGAAGCAGAACGAGAGAACTTCTTCTGTGTGGCTTGAGGGCTGCATTAGTATGACTCAGAGGAATGTAAAACAGAACATTAAAACAAAAGCAAAGAAAGCAACAACAAAACAACAACAACAACTGTGGAAGAATGGAATGGGTAACCCAAGAAAGGCATGGAGCAATGTGTCACTGCTGATTTCAGAGTGGAGGCAGAGCAGAGACCATGGGTTAAGGAAATTGAGAAGGAAATCTTCAATGTTTAGATTAAATACTAGAGCCCAGGGTCTCTTTAATCCTTTTTAACTTTAAGATCTCACAATATGAATGACAGCTGGATCATTCAAAAGGTGAAGTATGGTTAAAATAAAACAGAAATATGTCTTTAGAAATAATAATTCTTTTGTTCAAGCAATAGCCTGTGCTTTTAGGAATTTTTCAGGAAGGACTTGCTAAAATTAATTTTGAAAGTATTCTCTGATTCATAATAATTCAGACAGCAAAAGGAAATTCAATAATACTTTCTGATAAAACAAAGATTTCATCAATTACATTTATATCCAGAGAAAAAGTGAGCACCCAAAGATTACTGAGAACAAACTAATATAAATATCAACCCAGTGGATACTTTTAACACCTCCATCTCAACCCCCAGCCAAACACACGAACACAAACTGACACGAAAGAGCCCTACCACATGCCACAACGAAGATCCTGCAGGCGGCAACAAAGATCCTTTGTGCCCCACAAAGACCAGGTGCAGCCAAATAAGTAAATAAATAAATAAATATTAAAAAATAAAATGAAATAAAATTAAAACAGCTAAAATAAAAAAAGAAAGGGAAATTTAGATGAGACTAGAGGTGAAGGTAAGAGAAAGCCTTTGGTAGGATAGGGGAAATAGTATTCTTCATCCTATTTATCTTTATGTCTGTTTCTTTCTTATTTTCCAATAATACTTTATTTGTTTATTAATTTAATTTACATACACTGAAATTCATTCTTTTTGTTGTACAGATCTGCATTTTGACAAACCCATATAATCATGTAACTGCCAGTACAATCAACATAAAGAATAGTTCCATCACCCCAATAAAATGCCTCCATTTCCCATGATAATCAAGCCATTCTGCTTTGTTTTCTGGGACTTTTCTAAATTTATTAGTTGTAATAGCTATTTTGTGTAGTCAGGGATTTTCTTCATAGATGATTGTGTGTCTTCAAATAAAAATATTTCTTTCCTATGTTATAATCTCTAAATTGATTTATTTATTTAAACATTAATTTATTAACCTTATTGCAGTGGCCATCCCTCTAGTATGAAGCTCAACAGAGGTGCTAAGAGTGGATATCTTTTCCCAGGTCCCATCTCAACCAGAAAGCATTCAGTCATTCCAATAAAGTATGATTTTTGTTACGGGGTTTGCATAGGTACTCTTTATCTAATTGATAAAATATTATTCTATTCCTAAAGTATTGAGTGTTTTACTTCCTTCTTTATTTTTATTTTGAATCATGAATGGGTAGTGAATTTTGTAAACTGTATCTATTGAGATAATTATATGGTTCACTTTTAATTTGTTCTGTTGAAAAGTTGAATTATAATGACTTTTTTGAATGTTGAAACAATTCTGAATTTCTAGGATAAATCTCACTTAACTATGATGTACTGTTAAAATATATTTTATATTCTTCTGGATTTTACTTGTCAACATTTTGTTAAGCATTGTTTGTTCATTGGTTCATAAGGTATATTAGTCTGTAGTTTTCTTTCCTTGTAATGGCTAGTTTAGGGATTACAGGAATGATGGCCTAAAAAAAAGGAGTTGTAAATTGTTCCTCCTTTTTTACTTTGTGGCTTAGTTTAGTAGAATTGCTATCAATTCTTCTTTATGTTTTTAAAATTAATTACCAGTAAAGCCAAGTAGGCCTGAAGCTTTACCTTGGGAAAGGTATTTAACTGAAAATTCAGTTTATTAATAAGAGTTTTCTATTTAGATTATCTGCTTCATCTTGAATGAGCTGTAGTATTTTGTGTCTTTCAAGAAATTTATATATTTTCTGTATCATTAAAATATTGGCATAAAATTTTAATAATACTCCATTTTTATTCTTTTAATATCTGTAGGCTCTGCAGTGATTTCACCACTTTTAATCCTGATATTGGTGTCTTGTGTGTTTTCTCATTTTTTTACTTTATCAGCCTGGCTAGAGATTTATCAGTTTTATTGATCTATTCAATGAACTACTTTTTATTACATGCATTGATTTTTTTTGTTTTTTTAATTGATATTTGCTCTTATTTTATTTCCTTCCCTCTAATTTTGGAAGCTTTAAGTAATGATTTGAGCTCTTTCTTGCTTTATAATGTAGACATTTAATCTTACAAAATTGCTGCTAAGCACTGCTTTGATTGCATCCCACAAACTTTTTGTTTGTTTGTTTTTTACTAAATTCAAAATAAATGTTTATTTCCCTGGTAATTTCTTCCTTGATGTATGAATTAGTTAGAGATGGATTCCTTAAGTTTCAAAACCTCAGAGAATTTCTAGATATCTTCCTGTTATAGGTTTCTAATTTAATTCCATCATGGTTAAACAACACACTTTGTATGAATTCAATTATTTTAAATATGTTGAATTTTATTTTTTAATCAGTATTTCATATGTATATAAAAAATAAGTATCTTGCTCCTTTCAGAGTAAAGTTTACTATAAATGCCAATTAGATTAAGTTGGCTGTTAGTATTTGAAGTTACCTATGTCCTGTACAGTCTTACTGATTAATTTGTCTACTCGTTCTGTCAATTAGTAAGTGATGAAGTCTCCAAAAGGAATTATGATTTTTTTCTATTACTCTTTCAGTTCTATCATTGTTTTTTGATTCATGAATTTTAAAGTTGTATTGTTTGATACATACATATTTTACACTGTATGTCTTCTTGACTGATAATAGTCCTTTCCATACAAAATTGATATGGTTGGATTTCAATCTGCCATTTCTATTGACTTTTATTTATCTCATTAGTTACTTTTCATCTCCACTTTCTGCCTTTTTCAATTAATTATGAATTTGTTATTAATTCATCTCCTTCCACTTACACATTATTTTTTTACATGTTTATTTATTTTAGAATACACAACTTTAACTTATCACAATGAACCATCAAATGATATAATGCCACTTCATGTAGAATGTAAGAATCTTACAGTATACTTCATTCTCTCCCTCCTATCCTTTATACTATTCTTTTTATACAATTTAATTTTGCATATGTTGCAAAACAATATGTTATTGCTCTCTTTGCTTTAGATAATCCATATTATTTAAAGTAATTAAAAATAAGGATATGTATTTTCTATGTGCCTGCATTTTTACCATATACACTTCTCTTTTTTTTCTACATATAGGTACAAATTTACATCTAATATATTTCTTCTGCCTAAACAAATTCTTTTAATGTTTGTTGTAAATACGTCGACTAGAAATGGGTTATCTCAGTTTTTGTTTAAGAAAATATTTCACCTTCATTTTTGAAAGATATTTTCACTGGGTATAGAATTGTGTGTTGGCAAATTTTCTCCCTTTCTTTTAGTATTTAAAGATGTCATGACATATGCCTTATCCTTGCTCCTCTGTGTGTATTTTTTTTTTCTTCATGCTGCCTTCAAAATTCCTTCTTAATATTTGTTTTTGTGCAATTTGACTATGATGTGCCCAGCTTTTCTTTTCCTTTTTTTAAAAAATTAATAATATTTATATTTCTCTGAGCTCCTTTAAATCTGTGTTTGGTTGTACTTCTTTTCTCCTTTCTTTCATTCTGCTCAAAAATTCTTATTATTATTGAGAATATTTGAAATATTTCTTCTGACCTGTCTCTTTTTCCTTTCCAAGTCTCCAATTATGTAATGAGGCCAAGATATTTGATATTGAGCTAACCTCTTGGATTCTTCTGATTTTTTATTTTTTATTTGTGCTTCATTTTAGACAATTTCTGTTGAACTCTCTTCAAGTTATTTGATTTTTTCCACAGCTCTATTTTCTGATAAACTCATTGAATGAATGGTTTAACTGTGATATCATATTTTCCTTTCTTGTGGTCTCAGATGACTTTTTAAAATAATTTTTCATCTCTCTGATGAAGTTCCCCACTCCTTATTCTATTCATGAATGCAATCCACCATTTACACTATGTACTGTTTCCCTGTGGCTGCTGTAATAATTCACCACAAATTCAGCGATTTAAAACAACAGAAATGTATTCTCTCACAGCTCTGGAGACTAGGAATCTGAGATCAAGCTGTCAGCAAGGCCATGCTTCCTCCAGTGTCTCTAGGGAAGAATCCTCTCTTGCCTCTTCTAGGTTTTATGGTTTGCTGGCAATCCTTGGTGTTCCTTGGCTTGGAGATGTATCACTCCAATCTCTGCCTCTATTTTCACATAACATTTTCCTCTGTATTTTTTTGTATCTATGTGTTCTCTTCTTTTTATGATACCAGTCATATTGGATTTAGAGCCCACCCAAGTCCAAAATTATCTCACTTAACTAATTATATGTGTTAAAACTCTATTTATGAATATGACATATTGACAGGTACTGGGGGTCAGGACTTCAACATATCATTGTAGAGGACACAACTCAACCCACAACACACTAAAAACTGTAACCCAGTGATCATAGATATAGTTGTCCTTCAGTATCAGTGGAGGATCTGTGCAGGATCTCCCACAGATACCAAAATCCATCAATGCTCAAGTCCCTTGTATAAAATGATGTAGTATTTGCATATAACCTCAGCACATACTTCTGTATACTTTAAATCATCTCTAGATTACTTATAATACCTAATACAATATAAATTGCTATGTAAGTAGTTGCTGGACACGTGGCAAATCTGAGATTTGCTTTTTGGAACTTTCTGGAATATTTTTGTATATTTTTGATCCACAGTTGATTGAATCAACGGATGCAGAGCCCGTGGATACAGAGAGCTGACTGTATTTTAAAATCCTTAGCTCTTTGGTGGGGTCGAGGAACATGATGATTTTGTATATTATCTGGCTTTTCTCATTCTTAGAATGGTAGTAACAGTCTCTTGCCTCTTTCTACATCTTACTCACAAGCAGAGCTTCCAGTGCTTCTAGGCCTTAAACTTATGTTGCAATTCAAGGCAAACTAAGCATTAGCTGTAAGGATTCATTCCTTTTTATTTTTTATTTTGTTTATTGTCTATTTCTCCCACTAAAATAAAATATGCCTTGAAGGCAGGGATTGGTTTCAGTTCTATTTATTACTGTTGTACTCGGAACACTTAGAAAACAGATCTGCCACAAAGATACTTCTCAATAAATGCTATTGAATGAATGAATATTTAATAACATACAGTTGAATGAGGCATTACATATGTTTTCGCATTTTGTCCTCAAAAAATATTTAAGATAGGTAATATTATACCCATATTTTAGAGGAGAAAAGTGATTTTCAAAGATATCAAATAAATTGACCTGCATAACATAGTTTTACTTGTCAGGAAGGGAGGAAAGAATAAGAGTATTTGTGTCAGACGTAACCTGGGTTTGAATGCTAACTCTATTTACCACCTTTGATGGTTTGAGAAGATCACCTAACTTTTTCAGTCTTCTGTATTCTCTTCATTAGGTGAGGCTAATAACTTCCTCCTCCAAAATATTATTCTAAAGAACTAGTGGAAGTATGATTTAAAGCAGCTGTCACATAATGGGCACTAAATAGCTGTTAGTATGGCTCCTATTCTTCCTAATGTTAGTATTCTTTTTGTATCATTCTTATCTGGAGCCTGGTTTCATTTTCTCTGATGCTAAATCCTGAGCAGAATTTAATTTATCATGTCACCTTTGAAACATGGAGTGTTTGAGGTGAAGAAGAATCTAAGTTTGCAGAACCAGAATCTGAAGAGATTTTAAAATGCACTTAGAGAACTGGCTGTTATCTGTTCTCTGACCCAGAAGGCAAGCTTAACTCTCCTTTGTGCTAAATTGAAATATTAATAAACATAAATAACTTACGCAAAACAGAATTAGGAATAATAGAAGGGTTTTAAATTTAAACCCTCAGCAACTGATTTTGAGGAAAAAAATAACGTCATGTTTTTCTAAACAGGTGTTTTTTAAAAAGTACTTGATAAATAGCATTGAAGAGAGTGTCAGGGATGGTATGGATGGGTAAACAAATGTAATATCAGGAAGGGCTTTCTAGGCTATTCTGCTTTGGATTCTATTGTCAAGGTGATGAGAATATGGAAAGGATTAAAGGAGAATAATAGATTTACATATTTTAAGTTTATCTTTCATAGCAGAATGGAGTGTTGTTAGGCATGGAGTTATAAAGAGTTCATTGAAATTCAGATGTTTTATTGTTTTATGTTTTTTGACACAAGGAGCTTGGTATGCCTAGGGAGTGACATGGCAGACAAGAGAGTTGATGGCAACAAAAAGAAACATCATGAACGTTGTAATATAAATTGAGTTACTAGTTGTGATCATATTGAATAAAAAAGGAAATCAACTTTCTGTGTATCTGTGTAAGTTTTCTGGGTTGCTTAGGTCTGCTGCACAACATGCATCATTTTACCCATTTTCAAAGAATGATAGACCTTTTTGTGCCATTAAAAAAAAAATTTTTTTTCCTCTGGGTTCACATTTCATGGTGTTGATAAGAAGTTTTGAAAATATCTTAGTGGTGACAAATTACATTTTTCTTATTTGAAATAGAATTCTCTAGGGATTTACTTTGTGTCTCTGTGGAAAACAGCCTGAAGCATAATGTGCTAGCATATTGGTTAACATCTATTTTTGAGAGTACATTAGCTAAGGAAACTCAGGCTGAAAACTAGTGCTTTCGTTTTCTATTTTGTTATATGTTTAGAAATAAGTGAAGCTATTTTGAAAGCTAGAAAGACATCATGGCTGAAAATAATCTCAGATATCATCAAAGAAAGCTTACTTATTTTATAGTTGAGAAATCTAAGGCCTAAACTGAGACACAGTATGACCCATACCACCTAATTACCATGTTCATTGGCTAGATTTTATCCTAAATGTGCTGAATGTCAGTTCAGTGTGCTTTAAACTGTAGCTTATTGCAGTTGAGTGAAACTTTCATAAATTATTGTAGCAGTAAATTATTATTGTAGCAATAAATACATCATTTCATTGGGTAGTTTAAGATCTAAATAACTTTTTCATGTTTTAAGATAGTGACTTTTCTGTCATTATGCTAATATAAATTATTTGATTTTTAAAACTATCACCTGTAACTTTTCAAATTACATAAGTCTTATAAAATAAGGGAAATATGTATAAAGTAACTTGGGCAAAACGTATAAATTAGAGAGAGAAAATAAAGACTGTCCAAATGCCACTATTCAGAAGAATACAAAACTCATATTTAGTACAAATAACATTGACATTCAGTGGGACTCAGACTTTAACAAGACATGAATTCTTTCCTCAAGGAACTCGCTATCTAGTAGTGAGACAGACACTAAGTAAATGATTACAAAGTTTGATTATAATTGAAATAATAGAATAGTAGAGAGAAGAGGCTTTTTTTGTTTTTTGTGTTTTTTTTTTTTTTTTTTGCGGTACGCGGGCCTCTCACTGTTGTGGCCTCTCCCGTTGCGGAGCACAGGCTTCGGACGCACAGGCTCAGTGGCTATGGCTCACGGGCCCAGCCGCTCTGCGGCATGTTGGAATCCTCCCGGACCGGGGCACGAACTTGTGTCTGCTGCATCGGCAGGCGGACTCTCAACCACTGCGCCACCAGGGAAGCCCAAAGAGGCTTTTTTTTGAGGATCAGTTTGATTGAGCTGGTGAAAAACAACCTGGCATACATGGTATAGTTTAGGGACATAGTGTAGGGTGCTTAGTTTAGGGGTTAAATGACATGACAAAGAGATTCTGCAGGTAAGATTTTTTAATTAACTGGCTGTACATCTAAAAACATGTTTTTTAATAAAGGAGGTCTACTCTCAGCTTAGACGTTAATTAGAAAATGACTTTTGGGTCAGAAGGGTATGAATATAAGCTTTTCCGATGGAGTGATAACAATAGCGAGAAAAATATTTAAAGAACCCTCAAAACTCAGGAGTACAAAACAAACAGCTCTCCACCACCAAAAAATTAAATGGGCAAAAGACTTAGACATTTCAAAGAAGACATATGGTAATTAATCTCATGAAAAGATGTTCAATATCATTAGCCATTTGAGAAATGCAAAATAAAACCTCAATGGAATATTATTACACATTAATTAGCATTGCTAAAATAAAATAATCCTCACAAGACTGAGTGTTGGTATCGTTTTGGAGCAACTAAAACTCTAATGCATTGGTGGTGGTGATGCAAAATGGTACAGCCACTCTGGAAAATAGTTGGGCATTTTCTTACATGATATTGATTATATTATATTCATAATCACTCGACACTAGAGGCAACCCAAATATAGATCAGTGTGTGAGTGGTTAAACAATGTGTGGTGCATCCATAAAATGAACTACCCCTACTCAGCACCACAGAGGAATTACCTCTCAATAGCCACTCAGCAACATGACAACAACATGAATGAATCTAAAGCCTTTATGTATGCTGAGTGAAAGAACCCAGCCACAAATGGTTTCAAACTATATAATATACTTTATAAGACGTCCTAAAGTAAGCAAAACTGTAAGGATGGAGTACGGATCAGTGGTTTTAAAGTGTTAGATGTGGCGCTGGGGTACTTTTTCTGGTGATGAAACTGTGCTGCATCTTGATTGTGATGGTGGTTACAAAAATCTATGTATATGTTAAACTCAGAACAGTGTACCGTGAACGTCTGTTTACTGTATGTAGACTTGATGGTAGTAATAACAAGAAACTCTACTGTTATAACAATACACAATTAATTCAATGACTATATCTAAAACATACGATCACTCTAAATGCTGAAGAGGATGTAGCAGAAGTGGAATGCTCATATTTTCTGATATGAAATTTCTGATAGAATTCCTGATAGAATATAAATTGGCTCAAAAAACTATTGGAAACAGCTTTTTTTACCTATTAAAGCTAAACATAAGCCAACAATTACATATAATGCAACATTTCTATTCCTAGATATATACCCAAGAGAAATGTATATGTCAACTAAAAGGCACATACAAGGATGTTCATAGCAGCTTTACTCATAATAGCTAAAATGTGGAAACAACTTAAATAAAGAACAAAAAAAGAATGTCTAAAAAGTATAGTGAACTATATTTCCATAATGGAGCACTACACAGCAATAAAGATAAACAGGCTGTGATAACATAGAACATTGTTGAACCTCACAGACATTATGTTGAATGGAAGAATACAAACACAAACAAGCATATTTATGTAATTCACTAGCAGTGTATCTCAGAGACAGGCAAAACTAATCTCTGACAACAGAAATAAGAGCTTGAGTTACCTAGAATGAATTGACTGAGATAGGACATGAGGGATCATCCTGGGGTGATAAAAATATTGTGTCTCAGTCTGAGTAGTGTTTACATGAATACATACATATATAAATTTGAGTTACATGTTTAAGATTTGTGTACTTCACTGTATGTATGTTATACCTCAATTTTAAAATAATATTTTTTTAATGAAGGAAAGGAAACATAGGAAAAGAAAATAGAAGAAAGGAAAGGAAAAGATGATAAAAAATATTTTCAGGTATTCATTTTCATAGAATTTGTATTTAGTTACTCCTAATCTAAATGCTGATCCTAGAGTAGATAAAATTAGTGAATCCCCAGCTTATCTAGGCATGCTATTTATTCCACACAGATATTTAATTATCCCACAACCTCAGTTATTAATCATCTGTTGATAGATTCACATTAATGTATAAATCGTTATGCCAATTAAGTGATTTAATATGGAACATATTCTTCCTTAGCAGCTAGAGTCCTGTATACAGTTCATCACCACCCCGGCCTTTATATCTGGCAATCTGAATAATTAGAAGATTTGCTTGCATAGCTCATGAATTGCACTACTAAAGAGGACACATTCACATGAGTCTAAGGTAATTTCATCCTCTTGATTTGTATAAAACAGTGGTTCTGTTAACTGATAAAGAAAATATGATGATTTAGAGAATATTTTGCCAAAATTCTGGTAAAGCCTGTGATTATTAATTTGTTATCACCATCAAATCCTAAGATCTCCCCTGCATTGTAAAGGAAAAGCCAGGAACAATATAGGCAAACCTTTTTGGTCCTCATTATGAGGCACAAATGTGAAATTTGCAACAAAGAAGGGAAACAGAGGTCACAATTCTGTTGAGTAATTTATAGGCAGATACATATTCAGAGGGCTCATGCAGGGTGCTAAGCAGCTTCTGGAGGAATTCCTGAGAACCGCCAATCTTGGTGCTAAAGGGAACTTAGTAGACACCAGCCTCTATGACCTTTGCTCCCCTAGACTTCTAAATGGTTGTGTAAATATTGAATTCTATTACAACCATTCATTCCTTGAGTATACAGAATAACTCTGTCTTTCTGATAAAAGCACTTATTGAAACATTTCCCCACAGTAGATATTAATTCAATGCTTTGGTTGTTTGCTTTTGCACAAACAGATGTAGCATCTCTTTTCCATGGAGTCCCAACGATGAAATTCCTTCTGGAAAATCAAATTATTTGACATGCTTTTAGCATGGTATCTCTTTGATAACATGCCATAGACTAAGTTATAAATTATCACAAATAATTTATGAACTCTGAAAATATTTATTGGTTTTTAACTTTACATTTGACACTGTGCTAGTGAAAATTTAAAAAGCAATTTTAATAAAATAAAGTACAATTTTGGGGAGCCAAAGTAGGAAGACCTTATCTAAGGTAGAGGAAGGTTTCCCAGAGAAAAAAACGTTTAGGTTGACAAGTTGAATTGATATTAGTCTAGAAAAGTTAGAAACTGGAATATTACAAGGGTTCTCTGTAGAACAAAGATATCTCATTTCTTTCCAAACAATACCTGTAGATTAATTTAGAAAAACCCTCACAGGTATGGGAAAGTTTCTGTTATAGCCTGCAAATATACATGCTTTTAAAATAATGCTTTCACAAGGAAGGCATGAATTTAAGACCAGGACCAATATTGGACATATTTGCACAGTGCCCATATTGTACTGATTATAAATTTAGACATGCTACCTGACAGGTGCTCTACATTATGGGCTGTCAATAAGACATATTTCAAAATGTATCTGTCTCCAAAGATGACTAATGATTTTTAAGGTATTATTAGCCACTGTTGGTTGAGTACCATCTCCCTGCCTGGTGCCATGCTTGGCATTCGGTGTTTGTTATTGAATCTGATTTCATCCTCAGAACAATCCTAAAAATAGGCATTTATTTTACTGAGAAATATGAAGCTGAAGAAACTATACAACTAACCAGTTGACACAGATCTAGTAAGTAAACAGTAGGCAGGGGAATGAGCCTAGCTCTGACTCGAAGGTCTGGACTATTTTTCTCATTATGCAACAGCTCCTGAGACTCTACTGCATGTTTCTGGATCTCTGGTAACTGGTGTGAAGTAATGCACTTATCTTTTAAATTCCTGTGAATTGGACTACATTTACTGTTTCTATAAGAAGTAAGATTTGTTGAAACTATATTATGTACTAGGTCTTATGTTAGCTGTCTTATAAACACTGTATCATTTTATTTTCAAACACTTGGAGTAAATATGTTACCTTTAAGGAAAAATTAGAAACTCAGGGAGATAAAAATCCACAAAGTTAGTAAGAACGGGAGTTTGGATTTGAAATCTAGCTGATTAAACTCGGACTAAACGCCGTAGCTTTTTCATCTGTTCAAAAGGCATGATCTCTAATAGAAAAACCTAAGAGAGTTTCAGTAAATACACATTCAAGTAAAAGTAAATTTCTCAGTGACAGAAAAATTAATTCAGTGTGTTAAAGAAACTGATAATTCATTCTGACAAGCTGCTGAAATAGCACATCAGATTAGGCTTTGAGACTTAAATTAACATACACTAGAAACTAAATATAGGTGTTACAGCTGAGATGGAAAACTATGTCAACACACCCAAGTTTGAGGGATGAATACCCAGTGGCAATGTGACACCTACCAGCTGCACCCTTTACAATCAAGCTACCGCAGTGTATGAGAGCACACTATATGGCTTTATGGAACAACTGTAAGAATTTTTGAATTGCTGGAAAAAGTTATCCTGGTCCTAAAAAGGAGGCTAGATCATAGTTGGAAGACAAAAATCTCTTAGTTTTTTAGATAATAGAGAAAGATAATACAGTAGAAAAGCCATCTGTTATATGTAGACATTTTTCAGGCTGGAAAGCACCTGCAAAATCATCAGGTGGAGCCATTTTATTTAAAAACTGTGAAAACGGAGACTCTGAGAAGATTAAAAACATACTCAAGATCACAGGGCTTATTAGGTGTAATAATTTAGGTCTCCTTTTCTCAGCCCAGTGATTTCCTGCACACCACACATTAGTGTGGGTTGGGGGTGAGACTAGGTGATATAACTTCCCAAAAATATTTATTGACTTTATACACGTAGAGGCATTGTGCTACGCAATGCAAGGTACATTTTCAGCTCAGACCGCAAAAGAAGTGAGTCTTCCCACCAGACACTATTTGAAATTTCCTTTAATTTCCACAACTTCAGTGATATGTTGATCATGATAGAGACAGATGCAGCCAGAAAAGAGAGAACACAGGTGTACTGAGAAATGTCCTAATTTGGAGAGGAAGAGATTGGTGTAAAAATGGAGTTCCGTTCACCTGTTCCGTAGATTAATTAATGAAAAAGAATCAACACTTTGCAGACGATATTGTTGATAATTAAAATATATTGTGGGGATTCAATTAAGAGCTTTGGGTACTTAGATTGTAGTTGAAGGAAGTGAGTAAACAAATATCAAAATGTACTGAAAAAAGGAGCACTGAAACAAAAAGTCACATCCTCATCCAAATGCTAGAGACTGAAAACAAGATAGAAGAAATTTCCTGGAATTTGGAAGATAAAGGAACAAGATTAATTTGGAAAAAAGTATTTCCTGCACAAATGAAATTACACATTTATTATTGATCTAGAAAGAAAAGTGATATCAAAATTCACTCATCTTAGTTTAGGGTCACCAAAGGCAATCTGAAAAAAGAACTTGGGTGCAGAAAATATTTGGGGGAGGTGATTGAGGAATAACTGGAGACAGTGAGACAAGAAAGGAGGAAAATCCAATATGATGTGTATTACAGATATTTCATCTGTAGGCAACATGAGACCTCTGACAATTACAGGAAATACTTCTCAGAATTGTCTGCCTAAAAGGCTGTGGTCTTTATCCACTGACTGCAGAACCGATTAAAGATTGCCCTTGGGATGTAAACTCCCTGCATTTAGAGATGACAGTTGTCACTGGAGAAGACCTTGGAAAAGAATGCAGAAAGGTGAGTTAAGTGAATGTGAGATGAGTCATTGGCAAAAGGGAGTGAGTCTGAGTGCTTCAGAACAGTACCTTACAGCTGTGGATACATGTGAGGGGATGTGCCACAGTGCACCAGAGGTGTACAGTACGGAGCTAACTGTACTTCCTGTTTAAGTTGTTAGAAGTGATTTTTATTCCAGGCATTGGTCTCCTTTACACCCATAATTAATGAAGTCAAGATATCCATCCAAACTTTAGGTATATTATTGGACTAAGTTGATCCCATTTTCTTTTATAGTAAGGCATAAAGGCCAGAGATGCCAAAGCCAGCAAAGCATATAACCCTTGACATTTACTCCCTCATCTGCCAGTTTATTCAGTGCCGTGAGTTTAT
This sequence comes from Aethalodelphis obliquidens, assembly GCF_003676395.1. NCBI lineage: Eukaryota > Metazoa > Chordata > Mammalia > Artiodactyla > Delphinidae > Aethalodelphis > Aethalodelphis obliquidens. The sequence goes on from NW_020837956.1 coordinate 33,793,413, forward strand.
CAGGTTCGTGTTGTGCTTCATGTTGTAGCTCTAAATACCATTGACTACCTATTCTTTGTGCTTAGAGAGAAGATGACATTCATGAGTCACACAATACTCATCTGATTATTCATTTAAATTTCAACATTGTGAAAAACAATTTCAGTGATAATTTCACTTTAAACATTTAAAAATTATTGTAGCACACTATTAATGAAGTTTCAAATAATGACATCAAAAGAAACAAATGAAGTGGACGGGGAAGAGATAATGAGTTCATTTTTGAATATGCTGTTTGTTTAGTAGAGAACACATTCAATGTGCAAGAACAGAAGTCCAAAGCTAGAGATCTAGATTTGGGAATTATTGATGTTAGATGAAAAGATGAATTCCCTGATGGAAAGGTAAAAAATAAAACAGAAGCGATCTATGGATACAGAGATTGAGCTCTTCCATGTGAATACAGAAGGAAGAAAAGTTGGAGAAAGAGACAGGAATGAAGGACAAGAACTAAAAAACAAACAAAAATCTGCAGTTATATTTTAGGAAGCAGAGAAAAGAAAGCTTTGATTAAAGTGTTGTTGAATGCTACTGTAAATTCAAAATTAAGAAGTCATAAAGGACTCTACATTTAATGATTTCCTTTTTTACCCCATTAAGAGCACTTCTAGTGAACTGATTTCAAGGGTTTATACACTAGAGAAAAGCTGGAAAGGGGATACAATCTGAGGATATTTTGAAAAGCTTAATATTAAAACACATAGCTTTGAGAGTATCTCCTATTACCATGGGTTGATTTTTAATTTAATTTTCATTTTGTAGGATTTTAAGGATGTGAGCATTTTGGTAGTTAGAAGGAAAGAAAAAGTAGAGACAGAAATTGAATATTGAACCTATCAGAGATAGACGATCATTAATACACAGATTGATGGAGGAGAAGTTAATCCTTTAAAGTAGCCATATAATGTTCCCTTTTTAACAGGGGATAGGTAGACGTTTGAAAGTGCAAAATACAAATCTAAAGAGAGACAATAGCAGGATTGCAGATCTGATGTTCCTAACCTCAGGAAGAAAATGAAAAGCATTAGAACAACTTATCAGGGTAACTGGTACTTGAGAAGAATAAAATCAATTAGTGATTTGTATAAGAGTGTATATAGATAGATGATAGATAGATGTATATATATATATATATATATATACACACACATCTATATATACATCTCCTATACATCTCTTTGTGTGAGGGCAGGTAGATGTAAATGCTGGAGATAAGATTGCCTCTCTTTCTTGAGACAAAAGCTATCGGCAGAGAAGACAGCCTTAATGGCAAGTTAGATACCAAGTGCCTCTCTGTGCATCTCACGTGCTAGGCGCTTAACATAATAAAAATAATGTACATGGATTTGGTTATTAATTGCAGTATTCTTTCAACTCGAATAAGGGAATACAATTCTATCTCACAGAATTCCTGTTAACATTGGAAGAGATAATAAATTCAGAGAATAACATAGTGTGTGCTCAATCACTGAAAACTATTTTTATTTTATTATCACTATTTTTTATTCAAACTGTCTCTCTTTAATTCTATCTGCAAAAATTCATAGGATGCTTCATTTGGTTTTCTGGATATGTTGATTCTGGAAGACCATATCCATATCGGCACACAGATTCTGTTTTGGTTATTTAGGTCGCTGTCAAGCTATACCCAAGACTCTGAACATTTCCAGTAACTGAGAAAGCCCACTTCTTGTTTGTCCCTGTCTGATGACCAAGCCTTGGGGAGTGATGAGTTCACCAAATTAACCCTCCCTCCTAGGACAAATGGAGACAAATCTGCCTGCTTCTTTTCTGTTGCAGGCATTATTATCCCTTTGACTCCTAACATGCCAAACTGGTATCTTTTTACATTCAAACTTAAGCAGTATCCAAGATTTCTTTGACGCTCTTTGTTCTCAGAGCCTATCCATATGGTGATTAGTGTTGGCTTAGAACAGAAGAATTACAGCCAGAACATTTTATTTGTAAACAGTAAGTAGATTTTTAATAGTATATAACAAAATGTATTGCCACAAGGTATTATGTATGTATGAATCATTTAAAGTAAATATATTTCAAAACAACCTGCACAAAATAACAAAATACAGATTACATTTACCTAATAAAAATTCATAGATATTAAAAACTTTTTAATTTAAGAACTTACTACAATAAAAATTTCAAAACCAAAGGACAAAAGCATTAAGTAAATAACTTAATGGCATATGGCATGATGATCTTATGTACATAACACCACAGGGAGACTTTTATGCTAAAAACAAAGTGAAGAAAAATGTAAATTAAACCACAAATTCAAGGAATGACTGTTCATAAATTTCTGATTAAATGAAACTAAATTTTGTTAGGAGTGAATGTCTTTAGTCTCAATTTTTGTTTATAAAAATAAAAATTTCCCCAAACAGCAGTAGTACACTTTTTCACTTCAGCAAAAATATTTTTTGATAATTCAGAATCTGCCTGTATATTTGTCAAATTTATGGACAACATCTGTTTAACTTCTGAAATTTACCTACCAATGTTGCCCTTCAGATGTTGTTGACTTTGCAATTTCTTATAACATTCTTTCCTCAATAAACATAGGGCCTACAATAGGGAACATGCTAAAACCCACTTAGATAATAATTAGCCTTAAAAACTTTATTCATGAATTAATTCAGCAAATATAGCTTAGTATAGTCCCAGTTCTGTTTAGGTAGAGCAAGACAGGCACTACCCTTGTCTTCGGAGAACTCACAATCTAGAAAATATGTCAAGTACTGTTTTTGAATCACTAAAAGCCTTCATCATTTTTAAAGGTTTGAATAGATATGTCCTCTACAGGGATAAATAAAACCCTCTCTAATGGACATCATTCTTTGGATTTCATAAGAGTAATTTAAAAATTTATATGTTGATAGGCATAGATTCTGATTTATTTAATTCCTTCCTTCTACTCTGACAACACCAAATATTTATTTTTTCCCTTCAGTTCTTCCAGTGTACCTGCTGTAGTTTTGTAATTCAGCTGGCCTTTTTCTTTGCCACTTTGCTGAAGCTTTCTGTCCTCCTTCACTCTTGTACTTTCTTGCTTCCTCCTGACTAGAAGTCTGGCAATTGGGTTTCTTCATCTTCCTTTTTCTACCTTCTTATTCATCCTGGGTAACTGATCTTAACCCTTCCTTAAATTTTGGGTTTTCAATAAGTAAAATGAATGTCCTTCACATTAATTTGAGCTTTGTGGTGAAATTCAAATTTTCTTTGCAAGAGTAGTCTATTTTTGGATGACATTTAGAACTCCTCCAAAAGACAATGGTTTCTGCTTATAGGTAGTAATAAAATAGATTGATAAGGACATGCATGATTCAGCAAAGAATGCTTCTAGTGTTTTGTCAATTCTCACCACTTATTGGATACTGTAGGATCATAGTTCAAACTATTTGGTGAGGGATATCAATTTATACACTTAAGGGTCTGGTTTAAAAAATTAAATATTCACACTTTGATATGAAATGAAAATCCATATGGACACAAGGAGTTTGAAACTTTTAGGAAATAACATAAATGATAAAAAGTTAGGATACATAAGTATTCATTGGGGTGTCTGTTACCTTCAGCTTCACTATATATGATTAAGAATTCAGCTATTTATGTGTCTTATGAATCAGATGCTATCAAGTTAACTGCTATACATGAACCATATTATTTTAGCTCAAAGACAAAAAAAGAAGATTCAATAAATTTTATTAATAGACTTTATTTTTAGAGAAGTTTTCAATTTGGAGAAAAAAATGTTTTGCAGTTCCATGTCTTCTGCCAAACACATAATGTTATATATTCACTATTATAGTATCATATAGAATAGTTTCACTGCCCTAAAAATTCCGTGCTCCACCTATTTATCCCTACACTCTCCCCAACTGATTCCTATCAACAACTGACTTTTTACTTTCCCTATAGTTTTGTCTTTTTAAGAATGTCAGATAGTTGGAATCATATGATATGTAATCATTTCAAACTGGATTCTTTCACCTAGAAATAAACATATAAGTTTCTTCCATGTCTTTTCATGACTTGGTAGCTCAGTCATTTTTAGTGCTGAATACTATTCCATCGTATGGATGTACCACAGTTTGTTTATCCAAGAACCTGTCTTTGTTGCTTTCAAGTTATGCCAAATAAGAATAAAGTTAGTACAAGCATTCATGTTTATGCTTTTGTGTGAATATAAATTTTCAACTCATTGAGTAATACCTAGGAGTCCAATTACTGGATCGTATGGTAAGATGATGTTTATAGGAAACTGCCAGAGTGTCTTCTTAAAGTGGTTGTACCATTTTGCATTGCCACTTTCAATGGATGAGAGGTCATGTTGCACCACATTCTTGTCAGAATTTGGTCTTGTCAGTGGTTTGGATTTTAGCTATTCTAATAGGGGTGTGGAGGTATCTCATTTAAAATTTTTTCTCTAATGACATATGATGCTGTATATTTTTTCACATGTTTATTTGCCGTTTGGCTATCTTCTGTGTTAAGATGTTTGTTCAGATATTTTGCCATTTTTTAAATTGGGTTATTTGACTTCTTATTCTTCAGTTTGGTATATTTTGAATACAGGACCTTTATCAGACAGTGTTTTGCAAATATTTTCTCCCAGTCTGTGGCATTGCTTTTCATTCTCTTAATACTGTGTTTCACTGACTAGTTGTTTTAAACCTTAATGAAGTCACGTTTGCCATTTTTTTTCATGGATCTTTTGTTACTGTATTTAATAACTCATTGCCAAACTCAAGGTCAGCTAAATTTTCTCACGTTAATTTCTAGAAATTTTATGGTTTTGTGTTTTCCATTTGGGTGTATGATGCATTTGGAGTTAATGTATGTAAAATGTGTAAAGTCAGTGTCTAGATTCTTTTTTTTTTTTTTTTTTGCATGTGGATGTCTAGTTGTCACAGTACCATTTGTTTAAAGACACGTCTTTACTCCTTTGTCAAAGATCAGTTGACAATATTTTTGTGGGTCTCTATTCAGTTCCACTGATCTATTTTATCACCATTATCACACTGTCATTATTATAGCTTTACAGTATGATATGAAGTTGGATGGTGTCAAAACTCCAGCTGTGTCCTCCACTATTCTGTTGGCTGTACTGGGTCTTTTTTATTTTCCCATAAATATTAGAATCAATTTTTCAATATCTACGAAGTAACTTGCTGGGATTTAGATTCAGTAAATTATTACTTCCCAATTATTTTCAAAATAGATTGTCAGAAATATCCTCTAACTAGAAAAATCATCAGATAAACCTTTCTCCCCCAGTGAACTACCTGTTCATTATGAGGTAACAATGAAACAATAAGGATTTTCTGTCTTTGTGGCAGCCTCATGGTATTTCCTCCTTACGTTGTCACATGAATAACAAGAAGGTATAGAAGGATCTCTTTCACTATTTCATCAAATATTAGCATTTTCATAGTATTTTAAATAGCCTGACTTCATGTTACAAAAGAAACTTAAAAAAAAGAAATTTATTCTAGAAGGTAATCACAAGTTCCAAATAAAAGACGTTTAACCACTTCCAACACAATCTCAAGAAATAACCTGCAGTTGGAGCCATACTTTAAAAAAGTCTGGTAATCTGTGCAGGATTTACTCCTATTCCATTATTAGTAATAACTGAGCTTTTTGCTGCAGGAACTTTCAATTCTGCTGCTACAAATTTTGAGACTGTTGTGAAAAGTTATACTTTCAGAAAAAGTGAGTACTTTGTACAGCACTCATGGTCTTACATTAGCATGACCTTAAAGGAAACATTTAACCTAGTGGGGACAGGCTGGACAGAGACCCCAGAGTGTCTGCATTTCCTCTCTCATATCCAGGACCTCCTTATGCCATTTGGGAGTATCTAGACTTTTAAATACAGTTCTTCTTTTTCCTCCTCAGAGATGATAATGATGTATGCCAGAGAAAACTTGCCAACCAAAAAAGCCGGCTTTCAGCAAGTGTAAGGATATGTCTCACTCTAAGAAGGCAACAGGGTGTAGAGGAAAAAATGAGCTGAATTTTAGCTTTTATTCACCTCCAGTGATCTTGTGGATATCACTTGGTTTTAGTGAACCTCGATGTCCTCATCTATATAAATGAAGCTATTGACAGTTCTTTGGTAGGATTTCAGAGATGATTAAATTAAACCCTGTATAAAAATCACCTGGTACATATTAAGTACTAGGTACATGCTTCTTGCATTTAAAATTTATATGAGGTATTTAATAGTTCTCTGTTCTACATCTGATTTTGTAAATGAGAACACTTACCTCATCTGTCAGACAAGTCCTTGATGAAGGTTAATTTCCCTTTACCCATACAGTCTTTACTGCACAAGTAGAACTCTTTCTTTCTTTCCTAAATCCCTGTTATCAACAAGATGATTTTTCATTTCCTGTCAATGCCATAGGGTATTCCCATAAAAATAAAAGTGAGAACTCACCCACAACTATAATGAAAAGACACATTTGGGAGTTAAAGTCTATATATCATGCGAATATCTGGTGCACACAACTGAAGAAAGCCTGAGCCATCAAGAAATGCTATGTGCTTAACCATGACAGTTACAACCATCTAAACGCTGTAGATCAAAGAATAAAAGGCAACTTATCTTTTAATTGTTATTTTTACAGAATTTTGCCTGTGAAAAACAATATATGCTGAGACATTTTCCACTTTCCTACTGATCAACTGCTGTCAATTTATTTTACTTTCCAATTCATGAGTAATAAATAAAAAGAGTGGCATTCTACTGGAACAAGTCCGTTGAGAAAAACTATTTATCTCTGTAAGACTAAAGAAAAAAACTCTAACCAAGCAGAATATAAATTTACACATACACATACATACTCATACAGAGATATATTGAGAACCGGTTTCCTGTACGTTAAATTTAAAGTCTAGAACACTCAGTTTGCGGAAGTCCACCATGATAAAAACACGGTTTTCATTGCTGTGTTTTTTGTTTTTGTTTACTTTTATTCTGTCTTCCATAATAATGTTCCCTATCTTAGTCTAAATCCCACCCCCAGGCTGAATGCTTTGCATAACTGCAGGAGATGCCTGTTACATGTAGTTCATCTGAAAGGTCTCCCCTGGACCTGGCAGTGCTCAGCTTACAAAGATCTGCACAGAGTCTCTGTCCGTCCCTCTGTTATAAAAGGTGAGGTGCCTGAGATTAGCTCTAACATCATTGCAGCTCTGAATATTCCAGTTTGCTGTCTCTTCTAAATTTTTTCTGTTCCTTCTTTATTTCATATAATCCCAAGGGTTTATATGCATTATGTGAAGGTGAATCTGTATTAATCAAGATAAGCTTTGCTAACTGATGTGACAAGTAACTACAAATCCCAGTGGCTTCGCATAATAAAAGTTTATTTCTGACTCAAGCCATAGTCCAATTCAATCAGTAGGAGGCTCTAGCAGTCTTTCAGGAGACTCATCCGTGTTTTTGTTCTTCCATACTCTAGACACCTTCACCTTTCACTTTCAGCTAGTGAAAATAGCAAATAATGATGATGATGATAATAACAATAATAATTGAAAGACCTCGTGAGAGATTTTAAGGTCAGACCTGTAAAGAGTGCACATTATTTAGCCAAATCTGTTGATCAGAACTCAAAGCCATGATCCACCTAATTTTAGGAAAGGCAAGAGAACGTAGTCTCTCTCCCTATCTATCTATCTATTTACCTATCTATCTATCCATTCATCCCCAGGCGGAAAATGAAACATGGTTTTTACAATACAGACTTGCTTCTATCACAATCTTTCCTAAAATGTATTTTGTATTTTTTTACATACGTATAAAAATTACCCAGTGTCCCATCCAATCACACTCTTGGGACAATGCACAGAACTTTCCATAAGGACTTTAAATGGTAGCTCATGATTTGACAACTTTGGACCAGAAAGTCAAGTTATCTGTCTCCATCTTCCATATAAACACTTCCAACACAGGGGAACAAACCTAGGACAAACACACAGTATTCACAATGCTGGAATTCTGTGAAACAGACAATTTGAGGTTTCTTTGCCCATGGCTGTGGGAGAATATTTCCTGATTACAGCTAATTTTGCTCTCTGGGAAGAACTCCCTTGTGTCTTTTCTCTAACTCCTGACCCTACTTTCTGCATCATTTTTCGTTGTCCTGTATCCTCTGTTGCCGTGAATGAATCATGGATTGGGATATGTATGATTCCTGAAGGCCATTCGATTTTGGAAATTTGTTTTCTGCTCAAAGAAAACGACTCAAGATTATCTTAATTCTCTAATGGTCAAAGAGTTTAATTTGGGCCTAATGTTCCCTGGCAAAATAATTCCTGCAAAAATATAGTAAACTTCTGATTTACTTGTTATGAATCAGTTCCATGTTCCAACATCACATGCAGAGTTATTTCCTAGATATTGTATTCAAATCAGCATTTTTCTCTCCAGCCTCTGTGCTTGGCTCTTCCACCTCAGTCCTGATGACAGCTACTTTGGGGATCTTGAGCTTCAATGGTAAAACCATACTCTTTGATCTTCAACAAAGGCTTCCTTTAATGGGCTTCAAGACCTATTGTTGTTGCTATTTTGGAAGTGAAGAGGAATTACTAACTTCCTCCTCATAGTCAAATAATGATGGACTTTTCTGTGTGTGTGTGTGTGTGTGTGTGTGTGTGTGTTTTTCCTTATGCTTGAAATCTAGCCAGCTATCTAATGAGCTCATCTCTTATAATGCTTTGTGAAACACAGCACATAGTCATTGAAATACACAATATTCAGGTTCTGTTTCTGCTGTGACAAAATGCCTAAAACTAAATGGCTTAAAACAGCGCATATTTATTATCTTAAAGTGTAGGTCAGAAGTCTAAAATGGGTCTATCAAGTTGCTGGCAGGGCTGTATTTCCTTCTGTTCACCTTAGGGAGAATTTGTTTCCTTGCTTTTGCAGCTTCTAGAGGCCACTCACTTTCCTTTGTTCAAGGACTGTTTCATCCATCTGTAAAGCCAGCAGTATCCAGCTGAGTTCTCACCTTACCTGCTTGTTCTGGTTGTTCTCCTCTGCCTCCCTACTCCACTTTTAAGGATTCACGTGGTTACACTGGATGTATATGGATAGCTCAATGTAAGCTATCTATTTAAAAGTCAGCTGATTAGTAATCTTAATTCCCCTTTTCCATGTAAAGTAATATATTTGTAGATGCCAGGAATGAGGACATAGACATCTTTGAGGGGACCATTATTATGCCTACCATATACACTAACACATTATTTAAAATGATTTCCTATAGCGCTGTCATCCCTGAAGGCTCATTATCTGCTTTCCAAATTATCACAGGCAAAAGTTTTACCAAATAGACATTTAGACAATTTGATACTGATTATCTTGAATAACCAACTTTTCAGACTGTCTCTTATCTGATACCAATTTCTCACCACCCACTACAACTTGATAGATAAATTGATGCACTATTGGTGTGTGTGTGTGTGTGTATAAGTTTGAAATAATTATACATTTATATGAAGTTGCAAAATAGTAGTACAGAGAGGTTTTGTGTACTCTTTACCCAGTTACATCTTATGTTGCTATAATACTATATCAAAACCAGGGAATTCACATTGACGTTGATAAAATGTATGGGTATAGTTTAACATTTTATTACATGTAGGTTCATGTAACTACCACCACAATAATGATATAGAACTATTCCATCACTGCAATAATCTTTCTCATGCTACCTCTTTATCCACTTCCACACGCTTTCCCTAGCCCCCTGGAAACTGCTAATCTGTTTTCAATTTCTATAATTTAGTCATCCTAATAATGTAATGTAAATGTGATATGAATGAAATTGTAAAATATGTAAACTTATGATATTGAACTTTCTTTTACTCAGCATGATTTTCTTCTGATCCATTCAAGTCTGTAGGTATATCAATACTTTCTTAATTTTTTTAGTTACCACATGCATACAGCATATGACTTCATGCATATTTCATGTCATAGATCTACTACAGTTTCTTTATGGGAAATTTCTTTTTTCCCCATATTTTGCATAGTACAAATAAAACTGCTATGAACAAGCTTATACTGATTTTTATGAAGGCATAAGTGTTCATTTTCTCTGGGGAAATGTCCAGAAGAGTGATTGCTGAATCATATGTGTACATTTACATTAAAAAAACCCTGCAAACTACTTTTTTAAAGATATAGAAATATTAATTTTAAAATGGAAACAGTTCATATTTTCTTTTTTTATTTATTTTTTTATAGAGCGGGTTCTTATTAGTCATCCATTTTATACACATCAGTGTATACATGTCAATCCCAGTCTCTCAATTCATCCCACCCCCCCCACCCCCTGCCGCTTTCCACCCTTGGTGTCCATACGTTTCTTCTCCACATCTGTGTCTCAATTTCTGCCCTGCAAACCAGTTCATCTGTACCATTTTTTAGGTTCCACATATATGTGTTAATATACGATATTTGTTTTTTTCTTTCTGACTTACTTCACTCTGTATGACAGTCTCTAGATCCATCCACATCTCTACAAATGACCCAATTTCATTTCTTTTTATGGCAGAGTAATATTCCATTGTATATATGTACCACATCTTCTTTATCCATTCATCTCTCGTTGGACATTTATGTTGCTTCCATGACCTGGCTATTGTAAATAGTGCTACAGTGAACATTGGGGTGCATGTGTCTTTCTGAATTATGGTTTTCTCTGGGTATATGCCCAGTAGTGGGATTGCTAGGTCATATGGTAATTCTATTTTTAGTTTTTTAAGGAACCTCCATACTGTTCTCCATAGTGATTGTATCAATTTACATTCCCACCAACAGTGCAAGAGGGTTCCCTTTCTCCACACCCACTCCAGCATGTGTTTGTAGATTTTCTTATGATGCCCATTCTAACTGGTGTGAGGTGATACCTCATTGTAGTTTTGATTTGCATTTCTCTAATATTTAGTGATGTTGAGCAGTTTTCACGTGCTTCTTGACCATCTGTATGTCTTCATTGGAGAAATGTCTGTTTAGGTCTTCTGCCCATTTTCGGATTGGGTTGTTTGTTTTTTTAATATTGAGCTACATGAGCTGTTTATATATTTTGGAGATTAATCCTTTGTCTGTTGATTCATTTCCAAATATTTTCTCCCTTTCTGAGGGTTGTCTTTTCGTCTTGTTTATGGTTTCCTTTGCTGTGCAAAAGCTTTGAAGTTTCATTAGATCCCATTTGTTTAATTTTGTTTTTATTTCCATTACTCTAGGAGGTGGATCAAAAAAGATTTCAGGGTGATTTATGTCAAAGAGTGTTCTTCCTAGGTTTTCCTCTAAGAGTTTTATAGTGTCTGGCCTTACATTTAGGTCTTTAATCCATTTTGAGTTTATTTTTGTGTATGGTGTTAGGGAGTGTTCTAATCTCATACTTTTACGTGGAGCTGTCCAGTTTTCCCAGCACCACTTATTGAAGAGGCTGTCTTTTCTCCATGTATATCTTTGCCTCCTTTGTCATAGATGAGTTGACCATAGGAGCATGGGCTTATCTCTGGGCTTTCTACCTTGTTCCATTGATCTATATTTGTTTTTGTGCCAGTACCATATTGCCTTGATTACTGTAGCTTTGTAGTATAGTCTGAAGTCAGGGAGTCTGATTCCTCCAGCTCCATTTTTCTTTCTCAAGATTGCTTTGGCTATTTGGGGTCTTTTGTATCTCCACACAAATTTTAAGATTTTTTGTTCTAGTTCCATAAAAAATGCCATTGGTAATTTGATAGGGATTGCATTGAATCTGTAGATTGCTTTGGGTAGTTTAGTTGTTTTCACAATATTGATTCTTCCAATCCAAAAACATGGTATATCTCTCCATTTGTTGGTATCATCTTTAATTTCTTTCCTCAGTGTCTTATAGTTTTCTGCATACAGGTCTTTTGTCTCCCTGGGTAGGTTTATTCCTAGGTAATTTATTCTTGTTGTTGCAGTGGTAAATGGGAGTGTCTCCTTAATTTCTCTTCCAGGTTTTCCATCATCCGTGTATAGGAATGCAAGAGATTTCTGTGCATTAATTTTGTATCCTGCAACTTTACCAGATTCATTCATTAGCTCTAATACTTTCCTGGTGGCATCTTTAGGATTCTCTATGTATAGTATCATGTCATCTGCAAACAGTGACAGTTTTACTTCTTCTTTTCCAATTTGTATTCCTTTTATTTCTTTTTCTTCTCTGATTGCCGTGGCTAGGACTTCCAAAACTGTGTTGAATAAGAGTGGCGAGAGTGGACATCCTTGTCTTGTTCCTGATTTTAGAGGAAATGCTTTCAGTTTTTCACCATTGAGGATGATGTTTGCTGTGGGTTTGTTGTATATGGCCTTTATTATGTTGAGGTAGGTTCCCTCTATGCCCACTTCCTGGAGAGTTTTTATCATAAATTGGTGTTGAATTTTGTCAAAAGCTTTTTCTCCATCTACTGAGATGATCATATGGTTTTTATTCTTCAGTTTGTTAATATGGTGTATCACATTGATTGATTTGCGTATATGGAAGAATCTTTGCATCCCTGCAATAAATCCCATTTGATCATGGTGTATGACCCTTTTAATGTACTGTTGGATTCTGTTTGCTAGTATTTTGTTGAGGATTTTTGCGTCTATATTCATCAATGATATTGGTCTGTCATTTTCTCTTTCTGTAGTGTCTTTGTCTAGTTTTGGTGTCAGGGTGATGGTGGTCTCATAGAATGAGTTTGGGAGTGTTCCTTCCTCTGCAATTTTTTGGAAGAATTTGAGAAGGATGGGTGTTAGCTCTTCTCTAAATGTTTGATAGAATTCGCCTGTGAAGCCATCCATTCCTGGACTTTTGTTTGTTGGAAGATTTTTAATCACAGTTTCAATTTCATTACTTGTGATTGGTCTGTTTATATTTTCTATTTCTTCCTGGTTCAGTCTTTGAAGGTTATACCTTTCTAAGAATTTGTCCATTTTTTCCAGGTTGTCCATTTTATTGGCATACAGTTGCTTGTAGTAGTCTCTTAGGATGCTTTGTACTTCTGCAGTGTCTGTTGTAACTTCTCCATTTTCATTTCTAATTTTATTGATTTGAGTCCTCTCCCTCTTTTTCTTGATGAGTTTGGCTAATTGTTTATCAATTTTGTTTATCTTCTCAAAGAACCAGCTTTTAGTTTTATTGATGTTTGCTATTGTTTTCCTTGTTTCTATTTCATTTATTTCTGCTCTGATCTTTCTGATTTCTTTCCTTCTGCTAACTTGGGTTTTGTTTGTTCTTCTTTCTCTAGTTGCTTTAGGTGTGAGGTTAGATTGTTTATTTGAGATTTTTCTTGTTTCTTGAGGTAGGCTTGTATAGCTATAAAGTTCCCTCTTAGAACTGCTTTTGCTGCATCCCAGAGGTTTTGGGTTATCGTGTTTTCATTGTTATTTCTTTCTAGGTATTTTTTGACTTCCTCTTTGATTTCTTCAGTGATCTCTTGGTTATTTAGTAGTGTACTGTTTAGCCTCCATGTGTTTGTACTTCTTACAGTTTTTTTCCTGTAATTGATTTCTAATTGATAGCGTTGTGGTCTGAAAAGATGCTTGATATGATTTCAATTTTCTTAAATTTACTGAGGTTTCATTGGTGACCCAAGATGTGACCTATCCTGGAGAATGTTCCGTGTGCACTTGACAAGAAACTGTAATCTGCTGTTTTGGGATGGAATGTCCTATAAATATCAATTAAATCTCTCTGGTCTGTTATGTCATTTAAAGCTGTGTTTCCTTATTAATTTTCTGTTTGGATGATCTGTCCATTGCTGTAAGTGAGGTGTTATTGTGTTACTGTCGATTTCCTCTTTTATAGCTGTTATCATTTGCCTTATGTATTGAGGTGTTCTTATGTTGGGTGCATATATATTTATAATTGTTATATCTTCTTGGATTGATCCCTTGATCATTATGTAGTGTCCTTCCTTGTCTCTTGTAACATTCTTTATTTTAAAGTCTATTTTATCTGATATGAGTATTGCTACTCCAGCTTTCTTTTGATTTCCATTTGCATGGAATATCTTTTTCCATTCCCTCACTTTCAGTCTGTATGTGTCCCTAAGTCGAGGTGGGTTTCTTGTAGTCAGCGTATATATGGGTCTCATTTTTCTATCCATTCAGCAAACCTGTGTCTTTTGGTTGGAGCATTTAATCCATTCACGTTTAAGGTAATTATCGATATGTATGTTCCTGTGACCATTTTCTTAATTGTTTTGGGTTTGTTTTTGTAGGTCCTTTTCTTCTCTTGTGTTTCCCACTTAGAGAAGTTCCTGTAGCATTTGTTGTAAAGCTGGTTTGGTGGTGCTGAATTCTCTTAGCTTTTGCTTGTCTGTAAAGCTTTTGATTTCTCCATCGAATCTGAATGAGATCCTTGCTGGGTAGAGTAATCTTGGTTTTAGGTTCTTCCGTTTCATCACTTTAAGTATATCATGCCACTCCCTTCTGGCTTGCAGAGTTTCTGCTGAGAAATCAGCTGTCAACGTTATGGGAGTTCCCTTGTGTGTTGTCATTTTTCCCTTGCTGCTTTCAATAATTTTCTTTGTCTTTAATTTTTGCCAATTTGATTACTATGTGTCTTGGCGCGTTTCTCCTTGTGTTTATCCTGTATGGGACTCTCTGTGCTTCGTGAACTTGGGTGGCTATTTCCTTTCCCATGTTAGGGAAATTTTCACCTATTATCTCTTCAAATATTTTCTCTGGTCCTTTGTCTCTCTCTTCTCCTTCTGGGACCCCTGTAATATGAATGTTGTTGCCTTTAATGTTGTCCCAGAGGTCTCTTATGCTGTCTTCATCTCTTTTCATTCTTTTTTCTTTATTCTGTTCTGCAGCAGTGAATCCCGCCATTCTGTCTTCCAGGTCACTTACCTGTTCTTCTGCCTCAATTATTCTATTATTGATTCCTTCCAGTGTATTTTTCATTTCAGTTATTGTAATGTTCATCTCTCTTTGTTTGTTCTTTAATTCTTCTAGGTCTTTGTTAAACATTTCTTGCATCTTCTCAATCTTTGCCTCCATTGTTTTTCTGAGGTCCTGGATCATCTTCACTATCATTATTCTGAATTTTTTTCCTGGAATGTTGCCTATCTCCACTTCATTTAGTTGTCTTTCTGGGGTTTTATCTTGTTCCTTCATCTGGTACATAGCCCTCTGACTTTTCATCTTGTCTCTCTCTCTGTGATTGTGGTTTTTGTTCCACAGGCTGCAGGATTGTAGTTCTTCTTGCTTCTGCTGTCTGCCCATACTTGCACAAGTTTCCTGGTGGGACAGACCAGTGGTGGGTAGAGCTGGCTGTTGTTTTGGTGGAACTACCATTTAAAAGTATATGTGGAATTATTGATGGTTTATTTGGATGGAGTCTTGAATAAATGTTTGCGTCTCTTCCACTGTTTGTTTCTGAAAAGCTCCACCATCTACATCTCTCCAAACTCTGGAACCCTACACTCCAGAGGCCTTCCTTTCGATGTGCTGCCTCTCCGCTTCTGTGCGCAGGTCCTAAGCAGAGGCCTGCAAACTATTTTTTAGCATGATTGTGTAATTTTACATTGCCACTACTTTGTTTAGACTTTGTATATTTTTTTTCATTTTTTGCAAGTGTGTTCATAATTGCTCATTAAAGCATTTTTATGAGTGCTGCTTTAAAATCCTTGTCAGATATTATTAGCTCTATTCTCTTGGTGTTGGCATCTAGTGACTGCCTTTCTCATTCAAGTTTCAGTTTTCCTGGTTCTTTTTATGACTGGTGATTTTTGATGAAAATCTTGATATTTTGCATATCATGCTCTGAGTCTCTCAATCTTATTTAAATCTTCTGTTTTACCTTGCCTTTTATGACACTGCCCCACCAAGGGAAAGGGGACACCACCTCCTTGCTTCCCTGTAGGGTGGAATACCATGTTCTTATTCAGCATTGACTGACACCCAAGGGGGAAGAGTTCTGGGGAGTAGTTTGTTGTTGCTAAGTTGAGGTGGGAGTTACAGATGCTTACTTTCCTGTACTCTTATGGCTAGGGTGGGTGGAGATAGAAAAGCCTTATTACTGTTTCCCACATGGCCTCCATTGGCA
Source organism: Aethalodelphis obliquidens (assembly GCF_003676395.1). NCBI lineage: Eukaryota > Metazoa > Chordata > Mammalia > Artiodactyla > Delphinidae > Aethalodelphis > Aethalodelphis obliquidens. The sequence goes on from NW_020837956.1 coordinate 33,809,561, forward strand.
CTGAGGGGGTCTAGCTTTGTTACCTCTGGGTGCTGTTGAAAATCCTGACTCTCTACTAGATCACACCACTCCAGCTAGAAGATGGATGACTGTCTTCTTACCCCCAGGTGGAGGTGGGAGTTTAGGATCCTATGTGTTCTCCACTGACACAGTAGGTGGGGAAGAAGGGTCACTAATTACTGCCCAGCAGGGAGAAAATTCTCAACTTCCTCTTTAGCCTCTATGCTGTGCCATAAAGTAAGTTTTAATAAATTTTAAAATATTGAAATTTTAAACTTCTTACATTAAATCTAGTATATGAATTAATCTATTAAATTCTACTTCTTACTTTTGGGGTTTATTTGTGCATTTCAAGCTAGAGCAGCTCTTCCGGTTGTTCTGAATTCAATTATGAACTTCTGGCTCTGCCCTTTAACAAGCTTCTAGAGACGTATAAAAACATGAAAACATTAATAAGTTATTAGCCTTGCCTGCATCTGCCAGTGAGAAATGTCATTTTGTTTTAACATGCTATCCTGTTATCATGCCTTGAATAGTTACAAAGACTATTTTATATTCCTGGTGCTTCTGAGTTATTTATCCCACATCAGCTGCCTTAGTCTAGTCATTCATCAGCTCCACTCTGACCTTCTGTCCCTGGGTGTTCTGCTGTCTAAAAGACCCCAAAGGTTAATTACTACTGGACTGTTTTGAATGGCACGTAAGACCCTCTATTATCATCTTGTTCCTGTTGTCCTTTTCCTTACAAGCTCCCCGGCCTCAAACTTCCTTCCTTCTGTGTATCCATTCTGTTATGAAATAGATGCTTTGGAGTGTTCTTTCAATCTCAGGGAGTAAGTATATCAATATATTATCCTCTTGTTTGGAAAACACAATAATCTTAAGTAAACTTTTTTTCAGCCTTGATACCTCATTTCAGTAGTTCTGTTTATCTTCTGAGAAATTTTCAGTGACACCTTCCTACACATTTCCTAATTTCTCTTAAGTCCAATATTAACTGTTAACAAATTTTCAACTCTTTGGTATTTTCTTTAAAATAAACTATGTTTAGGATAGTTCTAGATGTACAGAAAAAATGGGAAGATAGTGCAGAATTCCCATATATCCACACTCATTTTCCTGTATTGTTAACATTTTATATTAGCTTGGTAGAGTAGCTACAATAATACATACATTATTATTAGCTAAAGTCCATATGTTATTCAAATATCCTTATTTTTTTACCAACCGTTTCTGTTTCAGAATTCCATCCAGGATGCCATTGGTGTTTCTCCTTAGGCTCTTCTTGGCTGTGACAATTTCCCAGACATTTCTTGTTTTTGATGACCTTGAGAAGTTTTAGGAGTATGATCAATATTTTGTAGAATGTTTCTCAGTTTCTAATTATCTGATTTTCCTTTCATCATTAGAAGAGGTTATGATGTTTGGGGGAGGAAGATTGCAGAGGTAAAGTGCCATTCTTATCATTTTATATCAAGGGTGCATGCTATTAGTATTGCTGTTGATGTTGACTTTTAGCACCTGGATGAGAGTTTGTTTTTTCACTTAAACTTACTATTTTCCCCTCTTTCCATACTCCACTCTTTTATGTTCTATTTATTTGATTACGAGGGAGGTTGATCACCTTTTTATGTTATTTATTGGCCATTTGGAATGCTATTTCTCTTAAACAGCTGCTCATAAAATTTGCCTATTTATTTTAGTGGCAAAAAATTTAAATGTAGAACGAACTTCAGTTAGGTATCAATATCCCCATTGTGTTCAAGAAGAATCTGACTCAAAGGGAAGAAAAAACATGGGCAATGTCACAGTTATGCTACTGATGAAGCTGGGCTTTTTTTGTTTTGTTTTGTTTTGTTTTTGATACTTGTTTCTTTCCTTTGGACTATGGGATTTTCATGATTTTCTTATTCAGAGAAGCTAGGAAAATATCAAGCATCATGGCTCCGGGTCTCTAGATGTGTGACTTAACTGGGTTAGAGTAGATGGAGGTTGATTGTCCTGTGTTCTGTGGTCCATTGGAGCAGAGTATATGCTGAGTACTATTAGGATTACCCAGCCTAGGGACGTTCTCTGTTGGGATATGTCAATCATTTATTTTCTGGACCTACCCAGCATGGCACTTTTCTATTGTCTGAGGTTCCTTAGATTCAAAAATCTCTCTTGGGTTTCCTAAATTTAATGCCTGCCTTTACAATTCTCTTATCATCTCATCCCTGCCTGGTATACAGCACACACAGAAACTGTTCTGGTCTGGTCAGTAATGGATTTAGAAGGTACAAAATGTGATGTAGCTAAGATTTCCCCCTCCCTCCAGAATAGGCTCTCTTTGTTCTTCCACTGGGAAATGAATACGTACATACACGTATCTATAAATATTCCTATGTATAACCATCTATATCTGTATTTAATTAAACAAGTGTTCATATCCATGTCCGTCTCCAATCCCTTACCACAGGTATCATTCTGTCCTCTCCCAATTCTTTATCTGTTTCTACTTGTTTATTCCACTCCATGAGGAAACTGTGTCCCTCAATTTATTACCCAATTACAGTTGCTCAATTCAAATGAACATGTATAAAGTTTCCAAACTTTTTTGCCCGTATCTCTGTGAAACAATTTTGTTAAAGTACAGTGTGTCTGTATAATACTTTTTATTTTGAGTCTCACAGACTCTACTCATTTCCAAAGTTACTTAAGTCACTATTAAGTCACTACATTTTACCCCCAACTCCTTCAACAAAAACTCTTTCATACATTTTTTAAAAAAGATTTTTTTGTCACATTCTGCATTCTGTCCCAGGATCTTCTGATTTCATAAATGGCTTTTGTTTGAATTGCATACATCAAGATTCAACTTGAGCTATAAAGTTCTATAAATTTTGACAAATGCATCATGTCATGTATTTGTTATTACATTATTATACAGAATAGCTCACTGCCCTGAAAAATCCTCTGTGCTTCCTCTGTTCAATCCTTCCACCACAAAAACCTCCTCTTCATCCACTGGCAACCATTAAACTATTTATAGTCGTATGATTTTCCCTTTCCAGAATGGTAGGTAGTTGGAATCATATAGCACGTAACCTTTTCAGATTGGCTTCTTTCAGTTGCTTTTCACTTAATATGCATTTAAGATTTCTTCATGTCTTCTTGGGGCTTGATAGCCAATTCCTTTTTTTTTTTTGTGGTACACGAGCCTCTCACTGTTGTGGCCTCTCCCGTTGTGGAGCACAGGCTCTGGACACGCAGGCTCAGCGGCCATGGCTCACGTGGCATGTGGGATCTTCCCGGACCAGGGCACGAACCCGTGTCCCCTGCATTGGCAGGCAGACTCCCAACCACTGTGCCACCAGGGAAGCCCAACTTACTCTATATTTTAATTGGTTACTTTGTTATTTCCTTTTTTGCATTTTGATTATTTTTTCTGGTTTGATCAAATTACTATTGATTCTATATCTCCCATCACCAGCTTAGAAAATTTAGTGTGCTTCTCCATTCTATTAATTGTTAACTTTCTTAACTTGAAATTCATGGATTTGTTCAATGAATATTTATTAATTGTCCACTATTTATTGTTTCTTCCTAGCATGGGAATAAATCACTGAACAAAATAGATAACAGAAAAGAGATAGTAACAATGAAGCAAATAAATATACAATAAAATGTCAAGTAGTAAGTACTATCAAGAAAAAATCAGATAATGTTTTGAAAATTGATAAGATTGTCTCATTAGTCATGATGTTTGGGGAAGTTATTTCTGAGGGGGGTGTATATTTCTGATAATGATAAAATACTTATTTTTCTTGTTTAACTCAAAAACAAAATGCTAAATGTTTTCCCCACAAATATGCTCTACTATCATCAGTTCCCATTATTCCCAAAATGAGACCTTCCAAATGCTTCTACTTTTCAAATTTTCCCTTCAGTATCCATGTCTGTTTACTTATATGGATTATATATTTTCATTTAATCTGTTGTTAGAATTTTTCTTATAATCCTTCATCTATATATGTTTCTTTAAATTATATTGCCAAGGTTTATTTTACATTTACTTATATATATATCCTTAGATATTCATGTAAATTATGTATCACTATATATTTTACACACCTTGTTACTCATCACTTTCTTCTTTTAAAAAATTTTCCTCATTGTAAGGATTTTAAAATATGGTTGGTTGGGCTTCCCTGGTGGTGCAGTGGTTGAGAGTCCGCCTGCCGTTGCAAGGGACACGGGTTCGTGCCCCAGCCTGGCAAGATCCCACATGCTGCAGAGCAGCTAGGCCTGTGAGCCATGGCCGCTGAGCCTGCACGTCCAGAGCCTGTGCTCCGCAACGGGAGAGGCCACAACAGTGAGAGGCCCGC